>NC_046172.1:119496890-119796890 GCF_011064425.1 Rattus rattus | reverse complement strand
CATTTCAATCCCTAATTCCTCAACTACTTGTTCTTAGACCTCTCATGGGAAATAACATATTTTGCCATGGGTTTTAGACTGGAGTCTAGCATTTTTTTTTGTACAAAAAAAAAAGAGATAATGACTATTTGTGGTTTTATACTCCATAATGTCTTACTTAACCACAATGCCATTTTGGATAGGTTCTTCTGGCCTAACTCTTGGGTGCTAGCTTTAGTTTTCTTTCCAGTAGGTCTCCACTGTTCATATTCCAAAATTTTCTTGGTCCCACAGCAGGGTGCTTGTTCTGTTCTTTTCCCTCCTAGGATTGAACCCCATTGAACTCCTCAGCTGTTCCATCTCTTGCTTTACCTTAACTTGCTCAAGCCCCAATAGTTAAACAAAGGCCACGCTGACTCCATACTACAAAGAATCTTAGGCAGCAGTAAAACAATATCTGGTACCTCTTTATTTATGCTGCCTTCTTTCTTCTTTTTTAAAGAATTATTTATTATTTTACATAAGAACACTGTCATCAGACACATCAGAAGATGACATCGGACCCCATCACAGATGGTTGTGAGCCACCATGTGGTTGCTGGGAGTTGAACTCAGGACCTCTGCAAGAACAGTCGGTGCTCTTAACCACTAAGCCATCTCTCCAGCACCTACCTCTCTCTAAGTGTGTACATACATTCTCTCTCTCTCTCTCTCTCTCTCTCTCTCTCTCTCTCTCTCTCTCTCTCTCTCTCCCCTATGTACCGTTTGTCAAACATTCTGTTGCATTTTTATATACATTAGGTACTCTGTGAAGAAACATCATGTGTGTGGGTTATTTAGGTCTTGGTTTTGGTTTAGCTTGCCATTTCTGGAGAGAGAGAGAGAGAGAAAGAGAGAGAGAAGAGAAAAGAGAGAGAGAGATTTCCTTCCTTGGCTCCTGGTTTCTGAGTCTTCATTTCAAGGTCACTTGGCTCTTTGGTTTTGGATGTGATACAGAAAATCATGGTAATAAGAGCATGCGACTAGGGAGGAAACCCACATCACGGAATCCAGGAGGCTGAGGCAGATAGGAACGATGGGAATAGAAATATGCATACCCCTCAAAGGCATTTGCTCAGTGACTGACTTCCTGGTCCTACCTCCTAAAATTTCTGGTATCTTGGAACAAAATTATAAACTGAAGACCAAGTGGTTGCCCATTACTTTTGGGAAGCAGTTACAATATAAACCATGATATAGTTTATTAACATGAGTCTGTCATCATCAGCATCACCACCTGTTTTGCAAATAAGAAAATGAAGATCTGAAGTAATTTAATTCATGTCAGACAAAACATCTGTCCTTTTGAATCCAGGCCTCTATAATAGGAGGATAGCTTCATGTAGATAGACTGTACCATGGTCACCCAAACCTTGTTTATAACACTGGGGAAATTACCTAACCTTCCTAAGCCTTGACTTCTTTGCTTTTCAGAGGAGTGATAATGCACCTCACTCCACAGGCTTGTTATGGTGAAGGGAAGAACTCAGAAGCATCAAACTTTGAGCCAGAATCTGGCAGAAAATATTTGCTCAAATAATTCTTGGCTACTGTCACTATTCTATTTCTCTTCTCACCTATAATAAAACCAGAATGTGAGTGTGTAGCTATGGTAGTAGTAGCAGTCTTACACACTGATTAAATCACAACTAAAGCAAAAAGAGTTTTAAATTCCATATACGACGTCTGATACCTCATAGCAATAATTATGGTTTGTTGAACATTAAAACCAATGGGTTTATGAACAACAGACCTCATTTAATTTACTATAAGAAACAACGGACTTATGCTGAGGCCTTAAATTCCATTAATATTTTTTCCACAACTGCTGAAAAGTTACCTCTTTGAAAATACAGATTTTATTGGCTTGCATGACCATGTCGCTCAACAGGCAAAAATGAGTTTCAATTTGTATACAGAACACTGATATTAGAATGTTAGTTAGTCCTGAATTGCATGGATAACTTATTCCCTTGAAGTGAAACCATACCCATGTTTGCCCATCTATGCCCTCTCTTCAAAGAAACTGTCGTGCTTAGCAATTGCTTAGTAAACTGTTATTCATGGTGGGAGCAAAGGCACCCATCCCACCCAAAGGATCATAAGGCCCATATTACCAAGGTCGGTTGACAGAGCATTGCTTAGTTGGAAAGGACAAGTTAAGTTGTGGCAAACGGCCGAGGAAAAAGAGATGATGCCACTGTGTCGTGCTCTCCAAAGAAGCCCTGGCAAGTGGTGTTTGACATGGTGAAGCTGAAGGGCACAAAACCCAAGATGACAGTTCCTACAATGAGATAAATAAAGACACCCACGAGGAAGAGAACAACAATGGCTCCTGCCTAGGGCAGCTCTAGCCTGCCCATCGGACAGGAGTGCCTGACTAATTGCATTGTGCCTGTCTCTATATAGTACCGTTTGTTTATTGAAGGTCCTCTTCTTTGTCCTGAACAAATTGACCTATTTGCTTCACTTTGTACATTTAATTTTCATCTGTACGTTTGCAAAATACCCCATTGGTATTCATTATGGTAAATTAATATTAGTATTTCTGTAAAGACAACCATCAGCCCTCATTTTCACTAACTCTTTCTTACCTCTCCCCACTGTCCCTTGACTAATAGATATCATTTCAACAGTTTGACTAACTGCCGTGTTATAGAAAAGGCAGTAATTTATACTGATGTAATGGCCGTGATAAAAATCATTTGTGTGCTGATTTTATAAATTAGGGTAGAAATGTGAGTGCCTCTGAAAAATGAAGTGCTACCACATGGATTCCACTGTCGCTAATGCTTCATACCTTTCTGCTTCATTAAACCAATTTCACGGGGAGATGAGTTAGAGGAAGAAGCTGTGCTGCTTATGAGATGCAACAATGGTTTATTGAAAGAAATGGGGCTAAGATTAAATTAAGTGCTACCCAAGAAATATGGAAATACAAAAATATTCAGGCTTCTAGATGAGTAATTCAAAAATATGATAACTTAGCTCTTTCATACTCAAAAACTGGCTCATCATAATTGCATAGAACCAAATTCACAGCCTGCTAATTAATATTGAAGAGTTTCTTGAAAGTACTCTTACGAGTGGGGGAACCCAAGAGTGAGTCTCTCTCATTTCCAATTTGAAATCCTAGCAACTCAAAAAAAATTTTTTTGATGGGATCTTCCCAGGCAATGTTGCATCTTTAAAATGTCTTCTTCGTCGTTTGCTCACTCTTGAGAAGTAAACAGTAACATTAGCTAAGAGGGGAAGGAGCAAGGTGGAGGCACGTGGCAGAAAGCTGTCAATCCAGTCATTGGTAATTGCCAATTCCCATTTCCCAAGACACACTAATTGTTTCCTCCCTTTGTTTCTCAGTTTCAGGTGAGCACACCAGCCGAATACAGAGTTGTACTGGTTGGCATTTTGTTGGTAGTTTGTAGATGATGACCTAAATTGGAGGTGGAGACACTGCAAAAGAAAGGACTGATTGGCATGCCCTTAGGAGCAGGTACCAAGGAATTGGGATGGAGCCATTGCCAGTGTTCATCTAAATTGCCTCCTATTTCCCCCATTCTGATGAGCTTGAAGTTTTCACTTTCTAGCAACTAAACCCTATTTGTTCCCGGAATTGTGAAGGATGTAAATACAAAGGGATTCATTCATTAAATAAGAGGCTTATGAATACTTGCTGGTTTTTTTCTTAATGCAGAATTTCAAAGTGCAGCTGAGAAGCTGCCATTTTCCTCCCACTCACAATGAGATCTCTGTGTGGAAGTGACCCAAGTCCTGGGGTTGAATCCAGCTCTCAGATTAGCACAGAAAACACGTACAGATGCAACATTCAACCCACCCCCTTCAACCAATGTTATAAAAGGGTTCCAAAAAGTGTTCCTCTAGTGTGGGAGAAAGTATTTTTCAGATTACAACCCTGAGATTTATTGGCCAAAAGTCAGAGAATATAGCCCAACACTCAGATGAGAAATTCATTGGTGTGTGGTCTGTTGCTCTGGTCCTGAGATCTGGAGTTCAGCAGACTGAGTTCAGCCAGTTAACATAGCATGTTTGTAGTCATGACAGGAGCTTTTCATCACATTATCATAGGGAGGCTTGCAGCAATTACCTTCTTAGTTTCCTAACTGCTTGCTATTTAGCTGATGGGCATGTCCACTGTCATCAAGGAAGGAAAAGTGCGCTACCCAAATGCCTGTCAGCCTATTGAGGGTTTGAAAGTCACTGGTTCAGAACATTTAAAAAGCATAGGCATCATTCAAAAGTTAAAAAAAAAACTTAAAGAAATTTAACTTTTAGAAATGTTATTATTCAATTTTGATATATCTGGAATAGGGTCTAGTCAAGAACTTGCCCTCCACTAACTGGTATTCTCAAACCTCAGCTTAGTTCATAAGATGTGATCTCTAATTTTATTCTACAAGAAGTTCTTTTAGTCTACATTGCCTTAGAAGAGATTTGCAATAACACAGGTGTTGACAGTTGCAGAGAACTTACTGCCAGTGAGTTATAAATATTACATCAAAGTCACATTGTGTGATAATGTCCCAAAACATGTTCCAATACTTACGAGTTATAAAATCTTAAGGAGAAGTGACATATGTTCTACTCGGGGCAGAGGAGAGCAGTGTATGTTAACACAAATAGATTCCTCCATTCATGTCTAATTCCTTGACTGTTCTCTTCTCTGCTAAAAAACTGAGACTCCTTTATTCCAAATTCAAATTCTTCTGGCTCCAGCAACACTTGGAGCTGAAGAACTCTGCGCCCTAATGTAGCAGTGTGTCTCCCACTCCAGGGGGTAAAGTGCTGGGATGGTTCAGGAGAGAGACACCCCCCAGAGAAGATTCTAGGGCTGAAAGAGATTCACAGCTTTCACTAGTTAAAGAAATTGCAAGCACTTTAAGAAATTTAGCAATAATCACACTGTGAATTGAGAAAGAGGATGGTTGGTATATAAAGTCCACAATTTGTTAGGTTCACTCAGGCCAAAGTCTTGCACCAAAAGACCATGAGAGAAGGAAATGGTTTCGATCTACCCTTTAAAGAAACTGACCAGTCCCAGGAACGATGGTAACAACTCACTTACAGTAAGTAGTCATTATGTGTTCCCATTGCCACTGTCTCCTGCCATGCATTGTGCTGCCAAGTCAGTTTGAATTTGTTTTCAAGACTTCGCACTAAGCTTTGTATTAGGTCTCTACCTCAACTGCTCCCTTTGTCCCTTCATTTGCCATTCTCCTCTCTTTCTCCCTACTGGGTGTTTTGTGTACATGTGAAAGTGAAAGTATACTTTGTGCATTTTATAAGCATTTTCCCACACCGCTAATATGCAACAGTGGCTACACCGATATAATTACCATCTCCTAGAGACAGAACTTGTTGAGGACTGCTAAAGGCGAGTCTATAGGCACACATTTATCCATCATATCATAAACCAATTATTTTCAAGCTTGAGCATGCACTGGAATAACTTAGTGGGCTTGTTAAAAAGCAAAATGCTATATCTATCTCCCAGGATCCTGAGATATTAAATCTGGGTTGGGGCCTGAGATTTTTCCATTTCTAGAAAGTTCTCAGATGATCTTGCTAATCAGGAGAATATAAGATAAACATTTTCTATCGCAAAAGGGCCAATCACTCGTAAGCTACTGAGTTAAAGCAATGATTCTTGTAATAGTTTCCTTCTGTTAGATGTCATGACTCTGTCTGCTCTCTGCACTTTAGACTCTCCTTTACTTGATTTGGGCAAAAGACCTAGAATAGCCAACATAATATTGGTAGTAAAGAACCAAATTCAAAGACTGATTACACTTACCTTTAAGAGTCATGATAAAATCACATATCAATAAAATACAGTACTGGCTAATAACAAGAAACAAGGGTAAAATGACAAGGAAAAATTATTTTAGATAGATGTTACTGAGCCAAGTAGACACATTCATGTAAAATATTATTAATAATTTGGGCACTGGCCTTACACCTGTCATAGCAATTAACTCAAAATTTACCATAGAATTAAAAGTTAAATGCCAAACCAAAACTCTAGAAGATAAAAGCTAGATATCCATTGTGTATTGTTGCGGTAAAGTATTACAAACTGGACTCATTAAAAAATTTAAAATTCGATTCTGTAAGATATACTAAAAATAGGCTGAAAAGACAGGACACAGGCTCCAAGGACAGCAAAAACATCTCAGATGGATGACAGTTACTCAATATTTAAAGGCACTCTTCAAACTCAACAATAACAAAATAAGTAATCTGATTTTAAAGTGACCTAAAACTTTAACAGAAAACTCTTTAAAGAAGATATGTAGATGGGAAACATGCATGCAGAAAATACTCTACATCGTATGTCACTGGGAATATAAAAGTCATCATAATAATCAACTTATTTCTTAGGGTAGCTAAAATCCAAACCACTAACAATTCCAAATGCTGACATGGAGAAATGCTCACTTGTATTTACTATTGGTCACCATTTTACTACCACAGCCACACTCTTTTTTTTTTTTTTTTATTAACTTGAATATTTCTTATATACATTTGAGTGTTATTCCCTTTCCGGTTTCGGGCAAACATCCCCCCCCTCCCTTCCTTATGGGTGTTCCCCTCCCGACCCTCCCCCCATTGCCGCCCTCCCCGCAACAGTCTAGTTCACTGGGGGTTCAGTATTAGCAGGACCCAGGGCTTCCCCTTCCACTGGTCCACAGCCACACTCTTATCCTTGAAGTTTATCTGAAGAGCTTAACTAATCGGCATCAACAGCTGCACATCTTTGTTGCTATGGTTATGTGTAGTTTGAGTGCCCCTCAAAGGTCTATACATAAGTTCTATATGTCTCTAAGGTGACGGTATTGGAATCCTCAGTGGACATTTAGGTAAGACCCAAAAGAAGTTCTGTGAGTCATTAAGTACATCTCCTGGAAGAGAATTGTGATAGCCTGTCTCATCTGCTCCCTCTGTTTCAGTTCAAGATGTAATTAATTGTTTCTATACACACTCTTCTGTTATGCACTGCCCTTGCCAGAGGCCAAACCCCCAGGGCTGCTTGATCTCAGATGAGAACCTCCCAGAACTAAGATAAGAATAAATCACTTCTCTTTATGAATTTACCTGCTTCGGGTACTTATTTCAGTACTGCAAAGCTGACTAAACGTTATGCTTATAGGAAATTTATTCATAATTGTCAAAACATGGGAGCCAACAAGCTGTTCTTAGAGATTATGTAATAGCAGGAATGAATGTCCACTATGGATTTAGTTGATAATGGCATGTTGTTGGTGACGTCTCCTCAGTTATAGTAAATGGAACCACTCTGCTCCAGGAAATTATGCATGTATTAAGGCATAAGTAGTATATAGGAATCTTTGTGCCTTCTGCTTAATTGTACTGTGAGTCCAAAACTGCCCTAAAATAAAGTCTGGTAACACACTCAAAGTGGGAAAAATACATAACATATTAAAATATGTGGAGTGCAGAGCAGAAAGGAAGAATTTATAACATTAACTTTTGTGTCTCAAATTACCTTAAAATCAGTACTGTTAATGTCTTTAAGAAACAAGTACAAGGAGTGGGGAGGGGGATGGGAGAGGGATAGAAAGAGAATAACATTTGAAATGTAAATACATAAAATATCCAATAAAAAAGAAAAAAAAACAGAAACTCGAACAAGTGGATAAAAGTTAACACAAAGGTACAAGGAAACTTAACATAAGAAGAACAGTGAAAGTCAATGGATTGGAGAACACAGTCTATGGAAAAAATAATTCATATGAAACTTTAAAAAGAATGGCAAACAAAAGGGGAAATGGTACACCAGTGAACCTAAAGGAGCTTATCCTAGAACCACATCCATTAGAAGAAAACTGAGGATACTACAAATAACTTAGGCCCAGAAATCCAACAATTTGGGAGCTTCAGAAACCTCACAGTAGACAAGTTTCTGAAACCTCCCAATCTACCAAGTACAAACAAGCCAACACAGAATCCCGGGACAGCATTGTAAGTATAAAGAAGCTGGATTTCAAGTGAAAATGTCTCCAAATATCTGGGCCCACATGTTTTCACTGGAGAATTGTACCAAACACTTAAAAAGAGAACAGAAATCTTATATATGTATATGTATATGTATATGTATGTATATGTATATGTATGTATATATATATATGCAGAAAAATAGAAGAGGGACTTATGTCTACTGAACTCCTCTTCTGAGAATAATATGTATTACAAACTTTTATTTGAAAAAAAAAACTAAAAAAAAATTCAGTACTCAAATATCACAATACATTAGCAGAGCTGAAACATCATGCTGCCTCAAAATGTTACACTGTGCCATACTGAATATTTTAAGCTGAAGGAATTTCTGAAAAATGAAGGAAACAGGAGTCGCTTTCTGAGTTTGCTTCTCTCCCCTGAAGTATGTCATAAAACCTAGAAAAAAGAAACCCCATGGAAGAGGGGGAGGAAAGATTGTAGGAGCCAGAAGGGACAGGGACACCACAAGAACATGGCCACAGAATCAACTAAGCAGGGCTTATCGGGGCTCACAGAGAGCAAAGCGAAAACATAAATGCTGCACAGGTCTGCACTAGGCCCTCTGCATACACGCTGTGGTTGGTTAGCTTGGGGTGTCCGTAGGACTCCTAATAGTGGGAGTGTTTGTGTCTCTGACTCTTTTTGCCTGCTCTTAGGACCCTTTTCCTCCTACTGGGTTGCCTTGCCCAGCATTACTAAAAGGATTTATGCCTAAACTTATTACATCTTGTTATGCCATGTTAGGCTGATGTACCTGGGAGGCCTGCCCTTTTCTGAAGGGAAACTGAGGAGCAGTCAGTCAATCTAGGGGAGAGGGAAATGGGGGCAGAAGTGGAAGGTGTGGAGGGAAGTGAAACTGTGGAAGGGCTGTATTGTATGAGAGAATAATAATAAAAGCTAGAAAGAAATATGTCATAAACCCCTCAATGTATCCCTGTAGAGAACCATTCTTACTAGAAGATATGAAGACATACAAAAGAATGTGACCATCTAGGCTGGGCTCTCCCTACCTCATTACCTGCAGACCATGCTCACTTTGCCCGTTTATATGTTTCCATGGCAGTGCACTCTTCACAAGTATAAGATATATTTTCCTGTTATTTTTCTTTCAGGTCTTCATTTTTGAAGGCTCACATGTTACTTAAAACTCACTGAAACTAACCTCTATACCGGTCACTTCTAATTTCCTTTTGTCAGTTTTATTTTCAGCCATGATACATAAGAGGGTTCAGGGAAACCTTCTTTCGTGGCACCATAAAAAGAGATAGATACCATGAACAAATTGATTTAACTAAATCTGGGTCATCATTCAAAAATTAGTGGAAAAAAGCTAATATATTATATGTCAACTATCTGATGAAGACAAATTATATCGTCACATAAATTGGTTTTAAAAATAGTTTATAAAAACACTGATAATTGAAACAAAACAAGAGTTTTCAAAATACTAAAAATTAATGAGAACTGAACTTGATAGAGAATGTCTATAACAGCAACAGGCAGGAGGAGATAAAATTAGCACCAAGACTAACTACCTGAGTTCAGTCCTCAGAACCTTCATGATAGAAGGACAGCACCAAATTCCATAAATTGTCCTCTGATGTCAGTAATCATGCTCTAGTGTACATACCGTAAATAAATAGGTAAATGTTTTTTTAAAAAGTTAATAAGTCAGTCAGTCATGGTTGTGCATGCTTTTAATCCCAGCACTCAGGAGGCAGAGGCAAGCAGATCTCTGTGAACCCAAGGCCAAGGCCAGCGTGGTCTACAGAGAAAGTTCCAGGACAGCCAGAGCTGTTACACAGAGAAACCCTGTGTCAAAACAAACAAACAAACAAACAAAAACGTAACAAGCCATCGCTTCGATAGTTCTAGTGGTAGAGGACTAAAAATTAAGAAATGTTTAGCTAATAGCATAAATTATGATAAAAAGGCTCAATGTTTTCTCCTTTAATGTCCCAAAATGCTAGATTTCCCTACTCTTAGCATGGTACTATAAGTTCCATCCCTTCAGTAAGGCAAAAAATATATACAGATTGGTGAAGAAGAATGAAACTATCTCTATATGCAGATGACATAACTATATACATAGAAAATGCCACAAATCCTAGAAATTATAAATGAATTAATCACAGTCACAAACGAAAAGACCAATATATAAATAGCAAGTGCATTCATTATATTAACAGTGAATATATAGAAAACAAGATGAAAAGCAAAGTACTATTTAGAAAAGCAAAATGAAGAGAGAACAGTCATTATTGGAAGAATTGGTAGCACAAACTGCCGCAAGTACTCCAATCCACAGATGCTCAAGTCCCTTGATGATATGGTATGTTTGCATATGTGTAAGGATGCCACTATATGTAATATATATGATCTAGATAGCTGTCATATGGTATTGCTTAGGGAATAAGAAGAAGAAAAAGTCTATACATGAGAATATAAATGTAAATTTTGTTGTTAATTGTTTGATAACTTAAGACAGAATCCCATGTAGTTAAGACTGGTCTTGAACTTGCTGTGTACCTGATACTGGTTTTGAAGTTCTGATTATTCTGTCTCCACCTCCCAGTTGCTGAGATTACAGGTGTGCATCACCATACTCAGCTTAAATACATTTTTTGTAGCTATTTTTAAGTGTGCCGTTAATTAAATGTTCTGGTGTATAAATCCTAGATAAAGAGGGCCAACTATAGGTATAAACATAAGCCATGAACAGAACTACAAGCTTATGGGTATATACTCCTGGGCTGTAACAGGCCTCAGCTCGTAATGGGACTTACTGCCAAGTTGATAAACTGAGCTTATTCTTTAGGATATACATGACGAAAAAGAAAAACTCACACAAGTTGTCCTCTGACCTGAATGTGTGTACCTGGTGCATGGGCCCATACACAAATAAGTTAGAATAAGTATTTTTAAAAAGTATAAAATGCTGATGAAAAGAGTATCTAAATCAATGGAGTCATATGTTGTTTCCATCGATTGAGAAAAGATGTCAATTCTTCGCAGATCGACATGGGTTTAATCTTATTTTTACTATTTAGAATTTTGTTATACATGAGTGAGATTATTTTAACATTTATATGGAAAGGCACACGCTTTAGAGAATGGAAGAAGTCTTGAATAAGAAGTAGTAAGAAATAATCTAAGCTGTATGTGATGGTGCAGGACTTTAGTCACAGCACTTGCGAGGCAGAGGCAGATCTCTGTGATTTCCGAGCCAGTCTGGCCTACAAACCGAGTTCTGGGACATCCAGGTCTACACAGAGAAACTTTATCTTATAAAAAAATATATCATGAGTGGTTTACACCTGAGTTCTAGCATTTGGGAGACAGAGGTAGGCAAATCTATGTCAATTAAAGCCAGCATGCTTACAAGTTTACATAAAGTGTCATGTGAGCCAGGGCTATGTAGTAAGACAGACCCTAAGTATTTAAAAAATGAAGGAAAGAAAGAATCTTGAAAAATATTCTATTTTATATTAAGAATGCTTATATAGATATGCTAATCAAGACAATGTGGCAGTTGGAAGAAAAAAAAAAACCTTGAAGATCCACACCAGGTCAACAACAGCGTGGGCCACCCAGGAACAGGTCTATGCCATTGTGTTCAACTGGTATTTGAGGGAAGTGGGAAAGGAATTCAGGGGAGGAGACGCAGATTTTCAAGAAGCAATGCTTGAGTAATTGAACAAACCTTGGCAAAGGGTGAACCTTGACCCAAGTCTTACATTTTTAATAAGAATTCAAAATGGATCGTGGACTTAAACAAAAAATGTAAGACTTTTAGAAAAAAATGAGAAAATGTTAAGGAATGGAATGGACTTTACACTTGACGATGGAAGCAGAAATCATAAAAGAAAAAAGAAACAATTAAATCAGAACCTGTCAAATGCAAATGTTTTGCTAGGGGAATGCTATGAGCTAGCTTAAAATGTGGTTCTTTTAAAAAAGATTAACAAAATGTTACCAAGATCACAAGTTTCTGAGAGTAGAAAAAATTCATAAGACTTAGTTTAGATGGAATAGTTAGTCCACTGGTCAACTTTCCTTGCCCTGGCTACATATGCAGGATATGGGCTATTGTAAAGCCTGAGTCACTTCCAGGGCATGCATTTCCTGTGGCTACAACTTTCTAAAGGGTAAATCGGCTGGAAACAACATATAATGAATGTGCATGCAGAATGCTGGGCTTTGGGAAAAGAAATACATTGGACACAAATAAGGGAAGGAGTTTACAGGAGCCTGACTTATGCAATTCTTACTTTAGAATTTTTGGAAATTTCAAAACCATGGATAAGAATGCACTCTCCCTTGATAGGCAGAAAGAGCGAGTGCTGACTTAAGTTTAAACTCCCACTGCACTGAAAGAGGGGACCAACTCTCAGTGATAGAATTTGAGACCTAAGGCTCGTCGATTTATGACAGACATGAGTTTACTGCAATGAGCTTTCTTGGCACCAGCTCAAGAAGTTTTGAGTTTCTAGGTGCCGAAAAGAAAATCCCCCTTGGTGATTCTCAGCACACTGATGGGGCTGAGGTGCAGGAGTGTGGAGAAGAGCCGAGGGTTGAGCTGTGGAGAATTTAAGGAAACTGGTCATTATAGATGCTAGAGCAGGTTTGAGAAATGTTACTCTTGACCAATTTTCTTAGCTCTCTATGGTCTTAGAAAAAGTCAACTTAAGAAACTAATTCAGAACTCAAGGAAATCACATCTGGTGAAAGTATATTCTATGTATTAGACAGTCTACAACATGCTTAGTTAGGTTCCTAGAACAATATTATAAGATCAGTGCCACAATTATGCCCATTTTACATGTGGCACAAACAAGGCTCAGAGACAGAGGAACCCATGACTTAACCCATGACTCTCCCTTACTCTGCTTATCCTTGTGACATAAAATCCTAGAAAATAAACAGAATGATGTGCGTGTGTGTGTGGGGGGGGGTATATGTGTCCATTAAGGAAAGGAATTGGTACTAGTCCCAGAGCTACAGAACAAGCTGAACTTCTGAAGCAAGCATGGTGTGTACAGGTTGAAGTAAGCAGGGACTGACGGAAGCCTGACTGGTTTTTCCATCACTTATTTATGTTAGCATACAAAGTAATGGATTTCCTTAGAGCAATTTCTCAATTATTTTTAACAGGTTGTCCGGCCTGGCCTCAAACTCGGTACATAGCTGGGGAGGGTGATGAACTTCTGATTCTTTGGCCTCGATTTCACCACTGCTGGATAACAGGCATATGTCGCCATGCTCTGTTCATGTGGCACTAACTGAGGCAGCAAACACTGCAGCAACCAAACTATGTCCCCAGACTGATGGCAGTTTAAAACATATACGTTGTTTTTATTTTCTGCCCTTCCCCACTGCCGTCTCTCACACCCTCTTCTCCCTCTGGCTTGTTTCTTCTCTTCCACCACTTAGTCTTCTCTTCTGCTTTCCTCTTATAGATATCCCAATCTCTTTCTGTCATTCATTAAGATCTTTTTCTCTCCTTTCTAGTTTTGTGAACCATACACACACATGTGCACATACCCATACCATACCATACACACACACGTACGCACATATGCACACACACTTTTTAATCTAGCTTTCACATGTTATAGGAATATGCTTCTCTTTTAATTCCAGGTGTGCAATATGGGGCTGCTTCAGGTCGTTCACAGCAGCTGACTATGATTTGCCTCACACCCTAGCAGGGGCCTCATTCTGCTAGCTGCACATAGTTTCTGCAAGTGTATGACATTTGGAAACCTAGTTGCCCTTGAGAGGGTATAAAAATGCTAGGGCCCTGAGAGGAGCTGTGGCTGCTGTACCCCTGCTGCTACTTGCAGCTCCTTAATGCTGCTCAGTGCTGCTCCCAGCTTGATACTTGGCAATATTCTGATGATGAAGATCAGACTTGTCCCAAGGAATGTCACGCCCCTCATCAGCAGGGAGTAGTGAGATTGGCTCCTCCTTCCCTCTCTATCCTTCTTTTCCCTCCTACCTAGTATTGGTGGGTAGGAAGGAGTAAGGGTAGAGAATTGTAGAAAAGGAACCCATGAGGTAACCAAAACTGCAGCTGCATCAACACACATGTTTGAGTCTGACTTCTTTGACTTACGGTAATCACCTGTTGTATACCTTTTCTTGCAAAGTCATTATTTCAAGTGAAATTTATACAATTCCATTATATGCATATACCCAAAGGATGCTGCACCCTACTACAGAGATAACTTGCTCAAGCATGTTCATTACTGCTCTATTCATAAGAGCCAGAAGTTGGAAATAGCCTAGATATCTGTCAATAGATGACTAGATAAAGAAAATGTGCTATATTAACACAATGGAGTACTACTTAGTTGCTAAAAAACAAAATTACAAAACACACTGGTACAGGGAAGGAACTAGAAAAAAATCATCCGGAGTGTGGTAACCCAAAGCCAAAAAGACAAATATGGTATGTATTTGCTTATATGCAGATGTCAGTTGGTAAGTCAATGATAAGCAAGCTTTAATCCATAGAACCACAAAGGATAGTAAAGAGTAAGGGACTAATGGGGAGGGACAGGTCTCCCTAGGAAGGGGAAAGAAAATGCAGTTATGGATGGATGGGGGAGGGGAGAGGCCAAAACAGGAGAATCAGATGGAGAAGGGGAGGGAAGAGGGGGATGAGGGAGTGAATACAAAGAGAGATGGATAAAATGGAGGGCCATTTGTAGAGATGTCCTATAATACATACATATATGAAGGTAATCTAAATGAAATCACCAAATAATGGTGGAAACAGAATCCCAACTGGATATCTCTCATCACCAAATGAAGCTTCGGTACAAGAAATGGTATATCTAATTGAGTCATTGGCCTAAGGGGTCCCATGAGAATCCCTACACAACCCATGCTGTTACCAAGACTGTAGGTTGCTCCCACAAACTGGTAGTGTGCTGAAGACAGTGCCTACACAATTCCTTGGACAAGGAGAAGGGGAGTTGCTGCCTAACTAAAGCCTTTACCTCTATGTGCTAGTGTCTTTGGTATCAGAAGATACTGCATGCTACCAAAGAAGAAACTGTGTCCATATCAGTTTCATGTACCTTTTCTTGGGCTCTTTTCCTTCTGTTTCTTTTGTCCTTTTCTGACTTGTTTGTTTTTGTTTTATCTCATTATATTTTATTTTTATTATTATTATTATTATTATTATTATTATTATTATCCCTTAGCTGTATGGCTTCTTTTCTTAGAAGAGACCAAAAGGAGTGGATCTGGATGGGATGGGAGGGGAGGAGGAACATGTGTGGAAATGAGTAGACAAACTTTCAAGAGCTGGTTCTCAAAGTGTACACCTTTAATTCTAGCACTCAGAAGGCAGAGGCTGGCAGATATCTTTGAGTTCAAAGCTAGTCTGGTCTATATAGTAAGTTCCAGGACAGCTAAAGGTACAAACAGCTGATTCTCTCTTTCCAGTGTGGGTTCAGTGACCAAACTCACGTGAACAGGCTCATGTGGCAAGTACCTTTACCTGTTGAGCCACGTCACTGGCCCATACTCATTTTCTTTAACTGTTCATCTAGTGATGGATGTTGAGATGGTTTGATTTCCTAGGAAGTGTAACTAGTGTAGTGATAGATATAGATGTGCATCTCTCTGTGGCATGACCCAGGTACCTTTGGGCATATAACCACAGACTTGTTTCACATGGTGTTCTATTTTTAATGTTCTAGGAACCTCCATATTGATTCTCAGTGGTCTCACAGGGTTACATTCCTAGCAGTGGTGAACAATGTTTCTCCTTTTCCTCCATTCTCTCCGTTTCTTGTGATTTACTTTCTTGTTGATGACCCTCCTGACTGGAGTGAAATGGAATTGAACACAGTTTTAATTTATACTTTACTAATGGCCAAGGATATTGAATATATTAAAAATATATTTAATGGTCATTTGCATTTCTTTTTATCAGAACTGTCTAGTCAAGTAATTACTTTATTTCTTGATCATCTGATTTGGACTTTGAGATTTTTTTTTCAAGTTCTATGTGTAGTCTACACATTCTAATGTATAGTTGGCAATGACATTTCCTGTTCTGTAGGCTGCTGCTTCAGTCTGGTGATTCTTCCTTTACTTGCAGTCTTTTAATTTTATGTAGAACCACTGCTCAATTCTCAAGATTCTCCTTTTGTTATTGAATTCCTGTTCACAAAGTCATTGCCATTACCTATATCTTGTAGCATTTTTCAAGCACATATGTCTTACTTTCAGGTCTTTGATCCATCTTGAGTTGCTTTTTAAATAGGATGAGAGGCATGGACCCAACCTCAAATGTGCTAACTCCAGTTTTGCCAGCAACACTTATTGAAGAGGTGTTCTTTTTCCCAATGTATGCTTTTGATACATTTATCAAAAGTGAGGTGACTGTAGCTGTGTGCTTAATTTCTGGGTCCACAATTCTGTTGCATTGGTCTACATGTTTTGGCATCCAGTGCTAGAAGCTTGAAATTTGCCTTCTCCTAAATGGAAGCTGCTTTTGGTGGGAGGAGGGGTGGCCCTATGTACAAAAGGTCCCCTGGCTGGTATACTCCCAGCCCTTGACCTCGGGCCTCTAGCTTCATCCATCTCTGTGTCTGCCAAAGAGGCTGGCCTGAGGCCAGGGTGAGACTTCTAACTGAGCCCAAAGAAGTGGTGGGAGAAAAATGTGGTGCCCTCTAAATTTCAGTGCCCCAGTGACCCCAGCCTAGCCAATGCTCTGAAAAGAACAGAGCAGGGTGTTGGGCTGTGAAGGGCGATGAGAGAAGTCAGGGGCTTTGACTGAAGAATGGGGAGATGTCAGGGGACTATCAGTCATAGTGATAGAGCTGAATAAGTCACCAAAAATGGTACATTTTGGTAACTGGGGCATTTTAGAGTTCAAAATCAGTGATGTGAAGTCAGCAATTGCCAAGTGATGGCAGTGGTCAGTAAAACAAGCAGGTACTCCAAACCAAGACTCAAAGAGACCAAGGAATTAGGACTATGATCAAACCCACAGGATTTTACTCAGTCTACTGTGTACCACGCTCTGTGCCAGGTGCTTGCAATAGAGTAGTAACAAAAGAGGCCCACCATTTTCCAAATGCTAGGAAGTTAGGAGACAGAGAGGCAGGTAAGTATGTTGTACAAGATGACATGAACATGCTTAAGACACAGTTCTTGATTTTGAAAAGCAGGAAACAGATCTAGTATACAGATCTAGTGAATTTGATATAAGAAAACACACAAGTGTGCGGTTTTGGGGGGAAGATAGAGACAAGAGTCACCCCTGAAAAGATTAACAGTGACAGACCAAAAGAAAAAACAAATAATTCAAGTCATGCATTCAAACCTTCAAATCTAGCTTAGTGAGTTAGTGAGTTCATTGAGGTTACTTAGAAGATTATTGGTGAGGAGTTATTTACAGGAGCATGGGAGACTTGAAGGCAGCAGCATTACTAAAGGCCCACCCAAGCATGGGTTAAAAAAACATGGAAGTTGTTTCTCTGGAGCTCTCTGCACAACTTGCAGGCAGCTCTGGGTAGTAGGAGACCCTCTTCCCTCCTAGAAGTTGTGACTGCTCTGTAACCTTGAGAGGGATCTTATGAGTCTTGTAAGTTGCAGGAACTTTTTGGAACTTGTGTTACTTCCTGACCCTTGTAAGTTTCAGTTAAGGAGCTCCACTCATTTTCCTTTGCTTTTAATTTGTGCTCTAGGGGAGGTGTTGTGCATCTCATTTAATCTAATAGCTCCATGGAGTAGCTGTGGCTTCTCTTTCCCAATGAGAAAGCAGGCTTAGGGTAGTTAAGTTTACAAAAGATTATATCACACACCTAACACATGACTAATTGGAGATTTGACTGAAGACAATTTGTCGTGTCACCAAGACTGATTTTTAAAACAAGTCCACCAGTCAGAGACGAGAGTCTACCTTGCAAGCAGAAGAAAGCAAGCAGGGAAACCTCTCTTTGGTGTCCTTGTACTTCATCACACTGATTTTCTTTGTAAAACTTATTCTTTTTGCCTTTGAGCCAGGGTTTCTCTGTATAACAGCCCTGGCTGTCCTGGAACTCACTCTGTAGACCAGACTGCCCTCCACTCAGAGATCCACCTGCCTCTGCTTCCCCAGTGCTAGGATTAAAGGCGTGGGCCACCACACCAGGCTTCTATGTAAAATCTAAAGCTGATTTGAACTGGACAGATACCAAATCAACAAAGGTCCTATTAGAAATAACAGCCTAACAAAATAGTCAGAAACTAAGTAAATGTATCAGAAGCAAAATGTATCTCATGTATAACGGTATCCTGTTAGAAATATTCCTAATAACATCAATAAATATGAACCCACTAAGAATAAATTAACATAAGGAATGTCAAGGAAGCTTGGCCTGATAACAAAGGCATGTTAATTCTGGCTATACAGGATGATGATAAGAACAGTAGCAAGTTCAAGACCGGCCTATGTAACCTAGTGAGACTTCGTTTTAAAATAAACGTGGAAAAAAAAGAGACTGCAAAGTGTGTAGCTTTAAATGGGACATCTATATCACATAGCACACAGCTTCCCCACCAAGGCTTAGGGAACATCCTGGAGAAGAGAAGACAGAGGAACAGGAAACAAGGCAGAAGAGGGGGGCAGGACAGAGCAGTCACGGGATAGCCTAAATGAGAAAGACAATCAAAGTATTACAGAAACATCAAAAAGACAATGCACTCTGAAATCATGCCAAGGAGTTGGAGAAACAAATGGGGAGAAGTCCAGTTGTTTAGTGCTCTTTAGAAATTGTTGCAAAACACTCACCCCTCAGTGCCTATTCTACTATAAGTGGGGCATTAAAAGCAGTAAAATTATTACTTATTTCATATACTGTAATTTGAAGTTTAAATAGTTTCATTCCTTTGTAAAGAAAAAAAGAGAGCAGGTCCAATAGAGCTTGGAAAGTGCTGGCTTTTGTTTCAGTATCATAAACCTGAGCATATACTCTATGCCTTGACAGATTCTCAGGTTATGAATCTGCTTCTAAAATGTAACTTTTATGTTTTCCGTGACAAGAAACATCCTGAAGAGGTCCTTTGGGATGTAGGGTTTCTTGTTTTGTGTGTTCAACTATGTCACAACCAATAGCCACACGTAGATCACTGACTGTACATACCCAGTGCAGCTAAAGCCCCTCTTCTGTGTGTCTCGAGTTTCTCGAATAGCTGTGCAGCTCCTGTTCCAGATGCCTAGTTGTCCTTTCTGAGATTTGTGTTTGATTCTAGTCTCTTTTTCTGTTTCGTTGACACAGCATCTATCGTAGTTTCATCTTTACAACACTATTAGGGCCAAACTAGAAAGATAAATTAATGAAATGGAGTTAACAGGTTAGAAAATTACTCATGTTTCTCAGTGTAAAAGTAAGCCATACCCCAAATCACAGAGAAAATGAAAGATAATGTACAAATGATATTTGGGAAATTTGAAAACAATGGTTAGTAAAGCAGGATCACTTTTTCTTCATAGTAAAATAAATATTGGATTTTCATAGGGTTAGTGGAAAAAATGAAGCTATATGCAGATATAGTAGTAATATAAAACAGTTTTTAATATACCTACAGCCCAGAGAAGATATTTCTAAATATGAAATAGGAAAATCTGAAAAGAAAAATACTGAGCCTACTGGGGGTGTCCTTATAAGCATTAAATACATATATTAGCAGACACAGTAGAAAGCCCAGGCTGTGGGATAAGTAGCTTTAATCTCATGTGGCAGAGGCCAGTGTATCACGGCCTGCATTAAAGTGTGAGTTCATGAACAGCCAAGGGCTACTTCACAATGAAAGCCCGTCATACAAAATAAGATAAACAAACAAACAAGCAACAGAAAATCTACATTTGGATGAACTAAGGAGTAAAGTCCATTAGTAGATACTGGGTTGGGGAGATGACTCAGTGATGAAGTTCTTGCCACATATTACAAGGCAAAAGAGCTTTGTCTTTCGCATGAATTTTATTTTTCCTTGCTTTTTCTTTCTTCTTTTGAGACACGGTGTGAATCCCTGGAACTTGCTAAGCAAACCATAGCCTCAAACTCACAGAGCCATGCCCGCCTTTGCCTCTCAAGTGCTGACATGTACCATCATGCCCAGAATTGGTTTTCTCGACCCTTACACATGGACACCTGCATACTGGCACTACACATCCCAGTGAGCCTGGATCTCATTCTTACTGGCTCCAGTTTGCATCAGGAACATCTTTTAAGTGGAGTCTCTATTCACTTCATCATTTTTATGACTTAAACTAACATAATCTGGTTTGGAAATCTGACTGCTCATGAGCTTCCCTCCAGTTCAACCTAAGAACCCCTGTTGAGTCTAAGAACCCCTTAACATCTCTGTTCTCCGAAGCCTTCACTAGGGCATTGCTGATGGATACTGTTTCTTATTCTTCCCGGCATTCCCCTCTCACCCCTCCAAACAGCATTCACTGTTTCTGGCTTGCCTGTTGCCACCCATTTCTAAATGTAAATAAAGAATGTTCATGGTCATGGGGTTGGGGGTTAGCTCAGGGTAGAGCACTTGCCCTATGGATGGCCCAAGGTTCGTCCCCAGCTCCGAAAAAAAAAAAAAAAGAATGTTCATGGTCCTTCTTTCCCACGTTGCTCTCTCTATTTGCCAAAGCAACAAGGTTCACTATTTTCACTTCTCTCACAGATCTTATCTTTCTTCTCATTTAAAGGCTTCCATTTTTTCAAATTCTGTTCACGTTTCAACGCTTAATGTTCTGTGGCTATACCTGGGGACAGTCTCTCACTTCACCAAATTGACCCTTTTTTTTCCTGACCGGTCTATTTCTATAAATGGTACCACTTTGGTTCCCTTTAAAATACTCACAAGGTTTCAAAATGTTGAGAAAGAAGAGATCTGAGGAACTGAAATTTTAAAGGTCAAAGGCAAGCAGAAAGCAACTATCAAATCAATTTCACAATTCCTGATATGAATCAAGGACAGATTTTACTGCAATGTGTGCCACTAAAGAGTTTCCTCTTGGTTTGTAATCCTTATTAAATAGGAATTAAGCAATGACAAGCGTGATGAGCCAATGAATTTTATCATCGCCACAGGCAAAACTATGGCCATTTCAATGAAAATTCCACTTTACAGCAAATGGAACTCTTCCTTAGTAATATAAACTTGCCTTGCATATATACTAACAACTACAGTCAACAGTAATCCATGTAACAATGATTATCCCCTTTGGCTATACACACACATACAAAACAAACAAACAACAATGACTGACCAACCAGGCAACTAACAACGAACCAACCAATCAACCCCTGCCACAAGTTACAGGAAAAGCCCTACAGTTGTTTTGGTAGTTTGTTTGAAATAGGGTCGCATGTATCCCAGGCTGGTCTTGAAATGGTTGTTGTTTTTGTCCTGATTTGTGTTTGCTTTGTTTTGTCTGTTGTTACAAAATGCCCCAAGAATAAGAAAGTCACAGGGAAAGGGTTTATTTGGCTACTATTTGAGGACAGTCTGACATCCCAGGGAAGTCAAGGCAGGAACTGGAGGCAGCTGGTCATATCCGGTCCATGGTCCCAAGCAGAGAGAAATACATGAATGTTTACCTAATACTTGACTAAATTTTTCTACTCTTAGCCACCCAGAACCAGGGAAAGCTGCTGCCCACTCTCAGTCCAGGCTTCCCACATCAACTACAGCAATCATGATGATGCCTCATAGATATAATCACAGGTCAACCAATTCGAGACAATTTCTCATTGAGACTCGCTTCCCAGGTAATTCTAGATTGTGGCAAGTTCACAGAACTAACCATTGCCACCAGGAACTTTGAGTCCTCCTGGCTCTACCACTCGAGTGCTGCAATTACAGGTATATGGCAACATACATAGTTTTACTGCTGGTGATTGGATCCATGGCTTTTGAGCATGTTAGATGTGTGCTTAACCAAATGTGCTACATGCCCAACCTTCCTAAAATGTACACATGCAATGTGCTTTTCTCCAATCCCATCTTTGTGTCTCCCCAGTCACAATGTACTCCTTGCTCCCTACTCCATATATCCCTCTCTGTCTATCATTCCAGCCTACATTA
Source organism: Rattus rattus (assembly GCF_011064425.1). NCBI lineage: Eukaryota > Metazoa > Chordata > Mammalia > Rodentia > Muridae > Rattus > Rattus rattus. The sequence goes on along the minus strand of NC_046172.1, from coordinate 119,774,738 downwards.
ACAACTCAGTACAAATTATTTCATGTTTTACCTCATGTCCAAATAATATATACAAATATTTTTAAAGAAAAGTAAATATACACATAAAAAACTACATGGAAATACTCGTAAACATGTTCTACTGATGAGACTACAAATGAATTTCAATTTGTTTAGTTAAGTGTATACTTTAAAACATGCGTTTTAGGGTCTGGAAAGATGGTTTGATGGTTAGGGTCACTTGCTGCTCTTGCAGAGGACCAGGTTCAGTTCCCACATGTTCCTTCCCATCATTCTTATCCTTCAGTTGCAGTGGATGCACACTTTTCTTCTGAACCACTTGAGCACACCAAGCATGAGTATACCTCACAAAACACACAGATACATGCAGACAAGGACTTTTTTTTTTTTTTTTTTGGTTCTTTTTTTCGGAGCTGGGGACCGAACCAGGGCCTTGGCGCTTCCTAGGTAGCGCTCTACCACTGAGCTAAATCCCAGCCCGACAAAGGGACTATAAAAGAAACATATATGAAATAAAATAAAAAATAAAATATAGTTTATAAAAATTGGGATATACCACATTTTTTACATTTTATTTTCATACTTTACAATTCTTCATGTAGATAGTTCAAAGTCACTACTGGACTTTTATTTTTATTATTTTTAATGTCTGAATAGTATTTTGCTAAATATATTAACAACTTATTCAAAGATCTATCCTCTTAACATTATCCTCTATAACATTCTTTGTTTTCATTTTGTATGTGTGCAACTACAGGTAATGATGTAACAATCATACTTGTACATGGAGTCTTGTAAACTCCTTTTTTTCTTCCCAAGGGTCATGTTTCAGTAGTAGAATTGCAGAAGTAAGGCAAATTCTCAATATCTCTTTAGGAAGAGGCAATATCTTTTCAATAAATTGTTTTGCCTTAACTCGGGGTATATAGCTCAGTAGTGATCAAAAAATGAAAAAAAATGTGTCATTTTGCTGTCACATTATTAATTCGCATCCCCTTGGTGATTACTGAATTTGTCATTTGATCCGTAAATTTGCTTACCTTATCGGACTATTTTCTGCAGCTGTGTGCTTTCACATCCTTTTTCTTATTATTGTTTTGTTTTTGAGTCAGGGTCTCAAGTAGTACAGGCAGTCTTTCAATTCTCTGTGTAGCCAATGATGACTTAGAACTCCTGATCCTCCTGCCTCCACCCCCAGAAGCTGGGACTTCAAGTATACACTACCATATCCAACTTTTAATGTAGTGCTTGGTTTTGAACCCAGGACTTTGTGCATGCAAGGCAATCATTCTACCAATTGAAATACATTCTCCAGGGGTTGGGGATTTAGCTCAGTGGTAGAGCGCTTGCCTAGCAAGTGCAAGGCCCTGGGTTCGGTCTCCAGCTCCGAAAGAAAGAAAAGAAAAAAACAAAAGAAATACATTCTCCAGCCTTTTAAAATCTTTTCTTGATTTTCTTTTTAAATTGTCCCTTTCTAGCTAATTTACAATAGATTTTTGTATGGTATAGTTATACTTTCTACTTTACAACCATTTTTAATCTATTATTTATCTATAGCCTTTATTATTTGTTTTACCACACACAAAAAAAATAAACCCAAATAATCTTTAATAACACCACCCAGTAGCTTTTGAGTATCTGGTCCTATTTCTTGTCTTACATAAATAGTTAAAGATTTTCCTGCAAGAGTTTTATTTCATTGATATTTGAATCTTCCTCGGACTTTATTATGTTTAGAAAGATAGTGTTCATGCAATGTTACTTACCTCTCAGATGAATTATCACTTATTAAATCATTCATCTGTTTTCCCCAGTAAGTATCAGTGTGTAATCCCAGATAACTCAAACACATTAGAAAGTCAATGGAATGTAATCAAATCAATAAACTATGGGCATGCACTAGATAAATCGGCATGGGAGAGAGTTGCACTTGGATTTATATGCTCTGCTGAAAGGCCAAACCCTTGGAGCTGTTTCTCTTCTTCCTTTAATCCCTTTAGGATGTAATCTTCCTCAGGAAGCACATGGTTGCTGAGTGCCCAAGACCACTTACTCTTATGGGGAAAGTCAAACACTCTCGCTTAAGCTCACTTTCTACATCTGAGAAATGGGTATCTTCAAAAGGACACTGCAAATAAGGGGAGGAGGGCACTTAGCATGGTGCCTGGTGCATAATCAACCCATCATTAATAAGCCCCCCATAAAGGTAGTTATTATGACATGGGTTAGCTCATGTAAGTACTGTGGCTGTTTGCAATCCCACTGTGGTCTACTGGGTTGGGGACAATTACTGTGTCTACCCCCAGCTCCCAGGTAGTCTCAATAAAGAACTAATTGCACTGATCCTTCTAGATACTCCTAATTTTCCAGGTTGTATAGAACCTATGCTGAGTGAGCGCTCCGCCCTTGCACCGGGCCCTAAGAATGGTTATAGATGTGCCTGATCACTGCAAGGATGCTTTCAGAGTTGGCTGGAGCTGCTACTCCAGTGTGGCCTATGGGGTACTTTCATGGACAAAGTGGGCTTAGCTTGATCTCTTGAATGTTCAGCAGTCAATGTAGAAAGCAGAGTGAGTTACTTGGGGGACTTTTCCTCCGTTTCAAACCAATCAATCATTAACCAACCAACAAGTGGGCCAGGGATGTTTATATTTATGGGTTATGTTTAGCATTGTTTTAAAATAGTTTAGTACATTTCATGATTTATGACAAACATTTAAAAATTTGTTCCATATCATGCATAAGGATGAAGGAAGATAACCTCTCTATAATCAATTATGAAAACCTTCTCCTTATTTAGGCAATTAACATTTCTACCTACCCTTCAGCAAATCCAGTTCTTTCTGGTCTTTGGCTGTGGTGGGAAGTAATAGACAACAATATCAAATCTCTAAAGTCACACCAAGAATTCCTTTTTATAGGGGAAGTTTCCAGATGCAATATAGGGCTCCCTGTTCGATTTTCAGATGAACAACAAAAAATTCTCTAAGTATGTCATAAATATTGCAAGGAACAAATTATACTAAACAGTTACTCACTTCTCCAAAGTCCAAATTTAAGAGAATGTTTTATATTTTCCTTTGCTAAATCTGGCAACCATATTTTAAAAAAATAACCTGTGTTCATTGGCTACTTGGGGGATCATAACTGATTCATTGGGATGTCTCAAGTCAAAGCCCTGGAGATTTCCTATGCACACATTTGGTGTTCAATAAATGTTTGCTGAATTGATTACAAAAGACGGACTATTAATAGCTATCTTTTGGCCATTGATTGTCTAAAGGCATGAAAATGGACTTAAAGTAGGCTTAGAAAGATTTTTGACAATAAGGCAGCCACGAAACAAGAAGTCTCTGATTAACCCTTTATGAACCAAACAGGAACAGCACACTTGGTCTGGAGAGCATTTCCTTGTGCTGCTAAAAGTCACCTGAAATTTATCCTTATTTCTAAAAATATTTGCTCAAAACTCAGCCATCATCACCCATGTGTGTGTGTGTGTGTGTGTGTGTGTGTGTGTGTGTGTGTGTGTGTGTGTGGTGTCTATCTTGTCTGCCTGTGTGCAGAATAATGAGAAGTAGGGGCAGCAGAGGTAAGGCAAGAAATGTAATGCCAATGAAAAGAAAACAAAACACTTGAAAACTTTCCTTTCTGCTACATTTCATGGAGAGTTAATGGCTTTTTTAAAGTACTTTCAAAATCCGAATTAGTCAGTGCGGAGTAACAGGAACAAATATGGTCTCTAGTGTTCTGTTAATGGCGGGATCAAACGAAGAAGCTCTTCTACATGCTATTTAAGAAAGGGCAGAGGAGCCAATGTAATGTTTAGTTTCTTGGAGGAAACTGAAAAAAAATAATCCCATATTACCACAATACAGCATGAATTCAATGCAAATGGAAAAGACTGGTGGCTTATTAATAGGCTCTCCCTGTAGCAAGCTGGCCTTCCCAGCTTCAGTTTGAAATTGATTATTTTAATACAGAATTCCTGAATGAAAGAGGTTCTTGGCCTTTTCCTGGGCTGTTGAATAATGTATGTGGGAGAAAGCAAATAGCAGCAGAGGGTCTCAGCTGCGGGAACAATGGCGCACACCCAGAGCTGAGGGGGCACGTTAGTTTATCATCGCCTTGTCAATCCTCCTAGCCTGGGAATCTCGGGGCAGCCTGGAAAGCAGCAGCTGCCCGACGTGTGGTGAACTGACCGGGGCACTTTAAAGAGACAACTCCATTTACCCATCTGAAAACAAGATATTGATTTTCCTCCGGCACTGGAGAGAAAAGAGCCGTCCTGAAAATATATGGAAACCACCATTTATCTAGGCTCCTCCCCCACCAATCACACCACCCCAACTGTTTTCTTGGCTTCCTCGCCACAAAGTTCCATTTTTCCCTTATTCACCTGGAGTGGGAAGAAAGCGGCCCCCCCCCTTTCTGCCTTCTGTGAACACACTGCACAGAGTACTTTCAGGCTGAAGCTGGAAAAGTACGTAATGACTGGCATAGGGGGAGATATTTTATGAATTAGAAATCAATTTTTTTCATCCACATGGAAATAACATATTACGGTAAACTTCAGGCTGGCACTTTATGGCTCTCTCACCTCAAGCTGTGTGCATCTTAAGTCGTTAAGGCCAAGCTCCAGGCACCCTAGAACAATAACAACCCTTTGCCTCCTCCGGACGACTTTATCATAAGATTTTTTTCCCTACACATAAAAGCCTAGAAGATCCAAGGACCCAGATCGGATGGGGGAAAATGTAGCTTGTTTTGCCATAGTAAGTATCTGTAAGTACCCCCTTAGAACTGCAGGAGTTAAAATCAACGTGCTAAGAGCAGAGGGAGAAGTGGAGTTCTGAATTGAGGCAGCCAGAAGGCCAGGCACCCAGGAGGTGACTTGAACTACTCCACAGGCTTCAAGAGATTGCAAGTGTGCTATTTGAGGTCAATTTTGATTTCTTTAATTGCTTGTATCTTCACTGCTCAAAACTCCTACCAAACACAGAAGACTGGCTGCTCCATGTGGTGCATCTTTCTCCACAGCGAGCAAGGGAACGGGTGAATGAAAGGACCTGTTCAATTTCTTGTGGAGATGGTGCACTCCAAACGGAGGCATTTAATCCCAAACTTAAATACCACTTTAAATATATATATATATATATATATATATATATATATATATAATTTCTTTTTTCTGGAAAATGTCTTGTCCCAATCACCGTCATGGGAAGTTTCATAAGAATCCAGGGAAGAAAAAGAGTGGGGGAGGGTAGAATAAGGAGGAAGCTGGAAAACAACTCCTGCCAAGTAAATGGGAAAACTCAGCCTAGGCTGCTAGGAAAGGTAAGTCTGAGACAGCAAGTGCAGGCTGTCACCCCGGGTGTTTACTCCACCAGGATCAAGAAATGCAAGCTGAAGCTAGTGATTGAGCAAGCCCCAGTGGTTGAGCTCTCTGTTATGCTAAACAAGCACCGAGGTGGACTGGCCCAACCATCTGCTGGAGACACGCATAAATCCAGGGAAGGTAGAGGGGTCCCGCGTGCATATAATGTGGACTACATGGGAAAAGGCGAAAGTGCCTCATTAAAGAGCAGCAGAAAGCCACCGGAGAACAGAATGTGGTGGGTGCAGATTAGAGCCCCAGTTATTATTAGTGTTAATAACCGCACGCAGAGGAACTCCAGGTTCTCTTGTTATTTGTCAGACACAAAGCAACTGGGAGGGCTGGCTTAGCCACTAGGATTTCTAACATTTCTTTGATTTGATGACATCTTCCCCACCTGGGCAAGCACAGGATGCTTTCAGCGCTCTCCTCTCAAGTGAACACTTGAGTTCAGCCTAGCATTAATGTTTGGTTTTAAATCTAGGAAAAGGAAAATAGAGAGGTAAGATGATACAGCCAGGTAGCATCCCGTGCTCACACTGGCGTTTTTTCTGCTCTCTGCTGATTGCCCTCCTCCCCTCATGGACGTTGTAAGTTGTAGCACCTTGTTTCTCAGTTGATGTGCAGGTAAATTTAAATGGTTTGTGTAGTCTTTGGCATTTGTTCCTTTGAATAAAAGGCATATCTTTGAAAAAAGTTTAGCTGGAAATTAAGATTAACTTCATGTTTGTGGTAACAAAAGCCTTGACCATTCACAGACATGTTCATTCTGAAAACACAATGGGGATGGGGGATTGGGGGAGTGGGGAGAGCAGCAATTGCATAGGCCAACCATGATCCCAAATCCAGACAGCAGGTATCTGAATGGTTCCATCCTGAGCAACGGACTATAACCGCAACTGCAAAGTGACAGGCCATTTCCACCCTCAGATATGCTTTGAATCACAGCAACTCTCTTCACTGTTGATTTTGACTAGTTTTACAGCAGGGATTCTTCACCCCATTTGCCTCAAGCTTCATGAGTCCTTACTACATTACACAGGGCTTCCTGCACTTCCGCCCATGGGTGTCTCCCAAAGGCATTTCCACGCTCAACACTTATAGTGAACTGAAGATATTCTGGAAGGCCCCACCTCTCTGGAGACTTCGCCAAGTATTGGTTCTTTTTGTTTGTTTGTTTGTTTGTTTTTGTTTTTCAAGACAGAGTTTCACTTGTAGCACTGGCTGTCCTGAAACTCACCACCCAGACAAATGGTTCTTAAACTGTGTGCATTTTTTTCCACCCCAGGAAATATTTGATAAAACGTAGGGACATTCTTTTTTTTATGGATATTTATTTATTTACATTTCAAATGTTATTCCCTTTCCGGGTTTTCTGTCCATAAGCCCCCTATCCCCTCCTTCTCCCCTTCTTCTATAAGGGTGTACCCCTCCCCATCCAACCCCTCTTACCACCCCCCCGACATTCCCCTGCACTGGGGGTCCAACCTTGGCAGGACCAAGGGACCCTTCCACTGGTGCCCCAACAAGGCTATTCTCTGCTACATATGCAGTTGGAGCCTTGGGTCGGTCCATGTATAGTCTTTGGGTAGTGGTTTAGTCCCTGTAAGCTCTGATTGGTTGGCACTGTTCTACTTATGGAGTTGCAAGACCCTTCAGATCTTTCAATCCCTTCTCTAATTCCTCCAACGGGGGTCCTGTTCTCAGTTCAGTGGTTTGTTGCTGGCATTCGCCTCTGTATTTGACATGCTCTGGCTGTGTCTCTCAGGAAAGATCTATATCCAGTTCCTGTCAGCATGCACTTCTTTGCTTCATCCATCTTTTTTAGTTTTGGTGAAAAAAAAATATATATATATATGCCACATGTGGGGCAGGCTCTGAATGGCTGGTCCTTCAGTCTCTGCTCCAAACTTTGCCTCCATATCTCCTCCTATGAATATTTTTTTCCACTTTTAAAAAGGAGTGAAGCATTCGCATTTTGGTCATCCTTCTTCTTGAGCTACATGTGATCTGTGGATTGCATCTTTGGACAAATCAAGCTTTTGGGCTAATATCCACTTATCAGTGAGTGCATATTAGGGACATTCTTAAGTGAAGATGGCATTGCTATACTACTGAATCTAGTAAGGCTAGAGATGCTGCTAGCTATTCTGCCAGGAGAAGAAAGCCCCCCAAATTATTCAGCCCTAAAATATCAAGAGGCTTGAGGGGAAAACCCTCCCCTAAATCAGAGCTGGGATTTACACCATTGTGGATTTTTGATTGCTTGTATCCACTTTAGGAGTTTGGTCCCCTGGAAATATAAATCCCAGGTCAGAAGAGTAATATTCTATGCTATGAGTCATATATACTTGACTGCAAAGAAAATTCTGTAAACAGAATTGTACAAATTGGAAGGGGCTGAAAGGGAGGAGAAATAGAACACAACACTGCACATGGATTTTAATGGTGGACTTCATCAGTTTACTGATGGGCTCATTCAGACACCAAGGGAAGGAACTAATATCATCAGCTTTCTTACTATCCCCAGCACTGACAATCATGCCACATGACCAAAGACCATTACTTACTCCATTTGGGGTGATATACTATGCTTTACTTGTCTAATTTCTTTGAATTATCAGAACAGTTCTGGGAGACAGATATAAAAACTGAGACTCAAAGGCAACAGTTAACCCCCTCAACGTTATTCATTTAGGAAGCTTAGGGGCTTGGAACTTTGCCTTGATTACTCTAGATAACATGTTCTTATCTAAAAGTAAAGACACTTATTTATTGAAAATTTACACAGAGGTCTACAAATCTAGCTTGGTGATACAACAATTGGCAGCATGTACAAGACACTGTTCAAATCTCTGGTGCTGAAAATTTTTTTTCACCAAGCCAAATGATATACTGTGTGCTTTATATATTAGTTCCTTTAGCCTTGAGAAAATCTTGTAGATGGAAGTAAATACAATTATCCCCATCAGGTAAATGAGAAACAGGATAGACATGAGTCAACATTAAACCTTTAATACTAGGAATGCTCAGCTTACAAAGACACTACAGTTGTCACAGCATGATGCTCTATCTTACTCTATCTTGCTTCGTTGCCACTGGAAACCATGACATGGAGTGGACTGAGAACTGCTTTTGGACCATAAAATCTTAAATTGAATTCCTGGCTGTCACTGCCTTAAAGAAAAATCTTTATTCTGTAACTTTAATTATCCAAATTTCTAGTATCACTGTTTTGTCCTAAATTTTCAAATTTTCTCTACAGTCTTTGTACCTAGTTTGAGAAGCACAAGTATATGACAAAATTTATGGTTTCACATTCAGATCCATTAGATGCATTTTTATAGCTATCACCTGTGGTAGGCTGTATTAACAGGTTCTTACATAAAAACTCAGAAATTTTCTGTGCAAAGTTAAATGCAATGACATGATTCAAGCTGTTTTGAGCCTCCCAATTTCAGTTTAATATAGTCTGTAGATCATTTCATGATAACACATACGTATCTTTGCTGTTTTATAGGTGCATGGCATTATAATTTATGCAAAGAGATATCTACTGTTTATGTATTTCTTAACACTGTGGTGACTATCTTACTGCATATATCTTTGTACACATGCAAAATGAGTTCTTAGAAAAGTAAGTTCTAAACCAAGAAGTATATAGGTACATTTTTAACGTTTGAGGTATATTAACTATTTTAATTACTTCCAACTACTTACTATATGAACCACTCTTATCCAATTTCTAGCTAACATATTAGGAAAAGCGGCATTTCACGTTCTCTTTGTGTCTCTCTCTGTTTGTCTCTGTCGTTGTCTCTTACTGCCTGTGTATGTGTGTGTGTGTGTGTGTGTGTGTGTGTGAGAGAGTGTGAGTGAGAGAGAAAATAGATAATAGAATTTAAAGCTCTGTACATGTGCTTCTACTACTGAGCTACATGCCCAAACATAACTATGTGGGTTCTGCATGATTTAATAGAGAAAAAAATAAAATTTGTATTTCTATCAATCCCTAAAAGAATTAGCATTTCCTTCATGTAAGAATGCTGTGCAAACCATCTTAGTGAGCTCCCTAGCTCCCTTTGCCTGTTCTAAACTATGCCTGTTATCTCTATATCTGCCCACCCACTGGCCTCACTTCCAAACTGTAGTTCAAGTGAATGCCAGGAAAATGGATAGAAGTAGATGATATTATACCGAGGTGAAATAGCTCAGAGCCCATGAAAGACGAATGCCACATGTTCTCTTATTTGCAAATTCTAGCTCTGAAACTTTAGACAAGTTTATAACCTGGAGTAACTACAGAAAGCAGAAAAGTATAAAGGGACAATTGAAAGAGTAAGAAGAAGCTCTAGAAAGACTAGCAAGACAAATGGAGTTTGAAGGGATAAAAGGCAACAAAACAAAAAAGCAAACAAATAAACAAGAATAGTGCTGTGATGTGAGACTTACCTGGGGAGGAGACAGGGAGGGAACATAAAGGGAAAGAGGAGAAGGAAGGAAAAACCCTAAGAATGTTTGAAAACCCACAGAGCATAATAGTTTATGTTTACTTACAATTATACCCTCACCACCACCCAGTGAAGTTATGTCCTTTGGTTGCTTACCAGAAACTTATGGTAAGACCCTATTGCTGAAGACACCAGACACTCCAGATACAGGATTTGTAAGAATCGATCTGAATCTGATCCTGCAAGTCTCCTTTCTGAGGACTAGCTCACAGTTCCAGAAAAGGCTATGCATGCCTAGGAGAGAAAAGTAATCAGTTGTCCTATCCAACTGAAATACTTACAAACCACAACAACAACCAAAACAGCAAGATATTGAGTACTTTTGTCTTAGTAGCAACCCACTTCCACATAATTGGAATTAAGGCCCACTCAGTAAGAAGAAATATATGCCTGACACAGTAAACCCAAACTGCTATCCATGGCTACTGATGCTGAGGATGATAGAGGACAAGTTACTACTGCCATTTCCCTAAACCAGTATAGCTCTTAATCACATTCTAAGTATTTATCCTTATACTATACAAAGCTTCATGTTTGCAGCAGGAACCACTGCAGAAATCCACAACTGTTAAAATACAGAGAACAACTGATGGGGGTAAGCAGACTAACTGATACATCTACACTCCCCATGCCTAGAAGTTCAGGGAAGCTCACGGAAGATGGAGCTGACAGACTGTAAGAGCCAGGCTGTCTGCTGTGGATTAGTGTCTTCTAGGGAAGTTGCACCCACTAATATGGTTGCCTAAGTAGTATCTGAGCAGCGACAGCGTCAGCTGACATGCCAACAAAGATGGACGAAATCTCATGGGACCCTACCCCAAGGCAAAGAACTACAGGCAATGACTGCTGAGAAATGAAGAATCGGGGTTAGGGGTTGGGGATTTAGCTCAGTGGTAGAGCGCTTGCCTAGCAAGTGTAAGGCCCTGGGTTGGGTCCCCAGCTCCGGAAAAAAAAAAAAACCAAAAAAAAAAAAAAGAAGGAAGAGAGAAATGAAAAATCAGTCTTTTCAGAGATGAAACCCCTGATAGGAGACACAACCCCAAGCAGTCAGACCTGAACACATATGAGGAACACTGAATTATCTCATCAGGCTGTATTTATGTATATACTTAACAAAATAATTAAAAAATAAGAGTCCATAAATTTGAGGTGTGGAGGGTTGTGAGAGGAGTTAGAGGGAAAAGTGAACCAGGGTAGTATTATCATCTTGAAACTGTGTCATAAAAAGTAGTTAAAATATTTTCTTTTTTTTTTAACTTATTCACTTTATATCCCTCACTGCCCCTCCCAGTCACCCCTCCCACAATCCTTCCCTGCTTCTCCTCTGGTATTCTCCCTGCATCCCCCACCCTGGTACATCAAGTCTCTGCTGGGTTAGGTGCATCTGCACCTGGTCCCACTGAAGCCAGACAAAGCGGCCCAGCTAGAAGAACATAATGGATTTGAAGGCAACAGATTTTGGAATAGCCCATGCTCCTGTTATTTGTGACTCACATGAGGACCAAGCTATGAGGCCTACATCCAGCCTGTGTATGTTCCTTGGTTGATGGTTCAGACTCTGACAGCCCCAAGGGTCCAAGTTAGTTGACTCTGCTGTCTTCCCGAGTAGTTCTTATCTCCTTCAGGGCCTTCGATCTTTTCTCCTATTCTTCCATAAGACTCAAGCTCCTTCCACTGTTTAGCTGTCTGTATATGAATTAGCTGCTGGGTAGAGCCTCTTAGAAGACAGCCATGCTAGACTCCTATCTGCAAGCACACCAGAGTATCATTAATATTATAAGGGATTAGTGCTTGCCAATGGGATGGGCCTCTAATTGGGCTGGTTATTGGTTGGTGGCTCCCTCAGTCTCTGCTTCATTCCCCATCCCTGCATTTTGGGTCAAAATTTTATGTGTGGGTTGGTGTCTCTTTTGAACCAGTGGGGTTCCTACCTGGTTACAGGAGGTGGTCTCTTTGGGTTCCATATCCCAAATGTCGTGAGTCATAGCTAAGGTCACCTCCATTGATTCTTGGGTGCGTCCCTTATCCCAGGTCTCTGTTTCATGCCCCACCTACCTCCCCACCCCATCAATTGCAGATTTCCATTCATTCTCATGGTCATCTGGTCAAATCTCTTGCCCCTTCACATACCTGATCCTGAACCCCATATTCCCCTCTCTGTCCTCTCTCCCATCCAGTTTCCTCCCTCCATCTGCCTCTTATGACTATTTTATTCCCCCTTATAAGTGAGATTCAAGAATGCTTGTTTGTATCTTCCTTCTTGTTTAGCTTCTTTGGGTCTGTGGCGTGTAGCATGGTACCTGTATTTTATGGCTAATATCCACTTATAAGTGAGTACATATACCATGCACATTCATTTGGGACCCAGTTACCTCACTCAGGATGATATGCAAAAGTTCCATATATTTATTTGCCTGCAAAATTCATGATATCTTTGCTTTTAATAACTGAGTAGTATCCCATTGTGTAAATGAACCAGATTTTCTTCATCCATTCATAGGTTGTAGGACATCTGGGTTCTTTCCATTTTCTGGATATTATGAATAAAGCTGCTATGAACATAGTTGAACAAGTGTCTCTGGGGGACGTTGGAGCATCTTTTGGGTATATGCCCAGGAATAGTATAGCTGGGTCTTAAAATAGAACAATTCCCAGTTTTCTGAGAAACTGCCAAATTGATTTCCAAAATGGTTGTACAAATTTGCACTCCCACCAGCGATGGAGGAGTGTTTCTCTTGCTCCCTATCCTCACCAGCATGCACTATCTCTAGAGTTTTTTACCTTAGCCATTCTAATGGGAATAAAATGGAATCTCAGAGTTGTTTTTATTTGCATTTCCCTGATGAATAAGGACTATAAACATTTCTTTAAGTGCTTCTTGGCCATTCAAGTTTCCTCTGGTGAGAATTCACTGTTTAGCTCTGTACCCCATTTTTAAAATGGGTTATTTGGGGTATGAGTGTCTTTTTGAGTTCTTTATAAATTTTGGATATTAGCCCTCTTTCATATGTAGAGTTGGTGAAAATCCTTTCCCAATCTGTAGGCTGACATTTTGTCCTATTGACAGTGTCCTTTGCCTTACAGAAGTTTTGCAGTTTCATGAGGTCCCATTTATCAATTGTTGATCTTAGAGCCTGAGTCATTGGTGTTCTGTTCAGGAAATTTTCTCCTGTACCAAAGTATTCAAGGGTATTTCCCAGTTTCTCTTCTATGCAATGTAGTGTATCTGGTTTTATGTTGAGGTCCTTGATCCATTTGTACTTGAGGTTTGTATAGGGTGATAAATATGCATGTATTTGCATTCTAACTGCAAACATGCAGTTAGACCAGTACCACTTGTTGAAGATACTTTCTATTTTCCATTGTATACTTTTGGCTTCTTCTTCAAAAATCAAATGTCCATAATTGTGTGGATTTACTTCTGGGTCTTCAATTTGATTCCATTGATCAATGTATCTGTTTCGGTACCAATATCATGTTTTTGTTGTTGTTGTTGTTTTTTTATCATATTGCTCAGGGATGGTGATTCCTTAGGATAGTTTTGGCTATCCTAGGTTTTGATGAATTTGAAATAAATAATGCATTTCTACAAACACACACACACACACACACACACACACACACATATATATATATATATATATATATATATATATAGACACTAAGAAAGAAAGGTATGCACGCGAGTACCTGTAATACAGAATGCTTTGCACATGGATCCTCCATCTTATAGGTGATATGAAGAAAGAGAAGGAAACAGTTAGATTATTCAGGACATATCCTTTGAGAAAACATAAAATACCTGAAATTTTATAATATTAATTTAAACAAATACGTATAACACTATTTTCAGGTCCTAATATGCAAACGACAGACTAAGAAAAGCAGAGTCTGGGACATACATTGAACTAAGCCCTGGCATAGGAACTAAGCACATAATCTCAGGATCAGAAAGCATTTCTAGTTAGTTAACAGTTATTTGTTGAGCATGTGTTATATGCCACACTCTGTTTGGTAAAATAGGAGACAGTTCTGAACAAGGTAGGGGATCCTACCATGGAGAATATGCTTAATCTCTCTAAATTTCCATGCTTTCATCCTTAAAACTGGAGAAATACCCAGTATTCCTGTCTCATAGGACTGCTGTGTGGATTGACACGAGAAATGCAGAGAAGGTGTTTTGCATTGTCTGCTGCAGAGTAGACACATAATAAATGAAATAATTAGCCTGCTGGGGGATAAGTGGGTCATCAGCTCAGCTGGGAAAAATGTATAGAGTTTTGATATGCAGAGACAAAAGGAAGATGTTCAAGTAGAGAGAGCACCATTAATTAATTAAGTCATTCATGCAAAGAAACTTTTTGATTGTATATGACATTGGCATTCATAGGCACAGTTCACTTACATGAATTCAGTTATGCACACCAAGAGAAAATTGTTTAAGTAGTATGGGCTTAAATCCTGTCATCTGTGCTCTTAATAGTTAATATTGCCCCCTTGAGTGTGAGATGAGAGGCATCAATGGGCTCTGTCTCCTGCTGTGAACATCTCATTTTGCTTGGTTTAAAGTGACAGATGCCGTGTGTCTGTGTGTGTGTGTGTGTATGTGTGTGTGTGTGTGTGTGTGTGTGTGTGAAGGGGGGGTTCATGTAGAATGACAAACTATAAGTGCAGATCAAGAAATCTGGGTATCAAATAAAAGAACACTAGAGAAGCGGGACCCAACAAACACTATTTTCTGAGAAAAGGATGCAATTCTTCACTGTGATACCATCCTAAAGCAGTACTTTGACAGTAAGTTTGATGCATTTTCTGACATTAGGACTCATCCCATGTGCAAGGTGCGACTTCATTAGGTGTGCCAAGCATTGCATTAGATACTGGAGATGAAGTGGTGAAAGAGAACAGTATAAAATTATAAAAACACAGGTGACTGGCCTCTGAGCCTGACGAAAAAAAAATAAAAAAAAAAACAGAAAATGTGGAACAATATGTAAAAAACTAAATATTTGAATTATAAGCATAGATAAGGTAGAAGAATCCCAAGACAATGATTGTCAATAACACCAAAGAAGAAAACTTTTGCAAACTAGAGAAAAACATATCTATACATATAAGCACACACACACACACACACACACACACACACACACGAAGCACATAGAACATCGAATAGACAAGATCAGATAAGAAAATCCCTAAACCATATCATAGTTCAAACACTAAGTATATATAACAAAGAAAGTGTATGAAAGCTGCAAGAGACAAAACACAAGTCATATATAAAGGAAAACCATCAAAATTCCCTTTGATTCCTCAGTGAAAACGTTCAAATCAGAAGGGCCTGGAGCAATGTATTCTAAGTCCTAAGAGACTAGGATAGTCACCAAGCAAACTACACAGTGTAATTGCAGGAGAATAAAACATTCCTACAATATAAACAGCAAAAAAATTTACATTCAGCATACCAATTCTAAAGAAAATGCAGGAAGCATTATTGGGGGGCTGAAGAAATGAATGGGCATAGCAGAATGAATGTGAAAAGAAATATGAAGGTATGATTTCTAAAATATAAAATACCACGGGGAAAACCAATACCACCACCAAACCCAACATGATGACTATAACTAATACACACATTTCATTAATAACTTTAAATATCAATTGATTCAATCTTCAAATCAAAAGATACAGGCAGACTAAACAGATTGAGAAAAAAAATCTATTCGTTGTCTACAAGAAACATATCTTAGCTTTTAATAAAAAGAATTCCAGATTTTAAAAAGGTTCAAGGTCAGATGGAGTCACAGAATTCTATCATATAGTGAAATATGAATATAGCCAATCATTCTAAAATTATTGAGAGAGAGAGAGAGAGAGAGAGAGAGAGAGAGAGAGAGAGAGAACTCCTATCAAAACATTATCACTGTAATACCCAAGCCAGGTAAAGACACAACAACAACAACCACCAAAGGAAGGTGGCTTTACTCCTGAAATGTAGGGATGGTTTAATATATGCAAATCAATAAATGTAATAATAAAACACAGAAATGGACTTAAATATAAAATTGTATCATCACCTCAATAGATACAGAAAAAGCCTTGGACAAAATCCAATGTGCCTTCATGAAAAAAGTCCTAGAAATTGTAGGATTAGAGGGAACATTTCTCAACATAATAATAACTACACAACTAAATAGAGAAACGTTTGAAGCAATCCAACTTAATTCAGGAATGAAACAGGCATATCCACTATTCCCATTCCTTTTTTAAAAAAATATGAATTTTTATTTATATGAGTTCACTGTAGCTGTCTTCAGACACAACAGAAGAGGACACCAGATCTCATTATACATGGTTGTGAGCCACCATGTGGTTGCTGGGGTTTGAACTCAGGACCTCTGGAAGAGCAGACAGTGCTCTTAACTGCTGAGCCATCTCTCTAGCCCAATGGGACAAGACGGAGCTAGTCCTATTCCTTTTTAATATTGTATTTAAAATACTATCTTAAACAATAAGGTAAGAGAACAAAATTAAAGGGTTACAAATAGGAAAAGAAGTAAAACTATCCCCATTTGTGGATGACATACCATAGAGATTCCAAAAATTCTACCAGAAAACTCTCTAGAAATGAAAAGAAAATTTGGCAATGTAAGAGGATTAAGAGTCATTAAGCACAGATCAATAACTTTTCTGTGAACCAGTAGCAAACATACAGAGAAGAAGACCATAGACACATGCCCATTCACAATAGCCTCCAAGAAAATAAAATAACTAGGATTAAACCAAACCAAGTCCTCTAAGATTAAAAACTTTAAACCTCTAAAGAAAGAGAGAAAAACACTAGAAAATGAAAAGAGATCCCATGTTCATGAATTAATAGAATTAATATTGTAAAAACGACTATTCTATCAAAAGCTCTGTATAGATGTGGTACAATCTCAACCCAAATCCCCATCTCATTCTTCATGAAATAGGAAAAGAACTATGTTAAATTTACATGGAACCACAAAACACTCTATACAGCTAAACCAGTCCTGAGCCAAAATGATGATGATGGGGGGGGTGATAGTGGGGGGTGGGTGGAAGAGATTACCATTTCAGATCTTAAGATATATTATAGGGCCACTGTGATAAAAATATGGTATTTGCAAAACAGCAGATATATAAAACAAAAGTGAAAACTTTTGACATGTGTTTATGAGCATATGTAATCTCAGTCACATAACATTTGACAAAAATGTCAAAAATACATACTGGAAAAAAAACATCTTCAGTAAATGGTGGTAGGAAACCTGGATGTCTACCTGTGGGAAGAATGAAATTAGATTTCTACCTATTACTTTGCATAAAAACTAACTCTAAATGGATCAAACACCTGAAACCTGAAACACTGAACTGTTAGAAAATTGGGGAGGGTGGTAATGGGGAGGATGGAGGGAACACCCATATAAAAAGGGGAGGGGAGGGTTAGGGGATGTTGGCCCGAAACCAGGAAAGGAATAACAATTGAAATGTAAATAAGAAATACCCCGCGTTAATAAAAGATGGAGAAAAAAAAAAAAAGAGCATAAGCAGTATCCTCCATGACCTAAGTGTAGAAAAGGATTTCCTGAATAGAATTCCATTTGTCTAAGAAGTAAGGCCAACAATTGACAAGTGGGACCTCATGAACCTAAAAACTTCTGCATAGCAAACAAACAAGCAACAACAACAACAACAACAGTCAATCTGTTTATAAGGAAGCCCAAGGAAGGGGAAAGAATACAGGTAGACATCTAGTTTTCCTACCACCATTTACTGAAGATGCTTTTTTTCCAGTATGTATTTTTGACAGGTATATATCTAAGGTTTAATATCCAGAATATAAAAAGAACTAAAACAAAAAAATAAAACCATCAAAAACAAAGATACTGCCTATGGGTGTTTGTTTGTTTGTTTGTTTTACAGTTAAGAGTGCATGAATTTCAGAAGAGACTTTGAATTTTTTTTAAGATCTATTTATTAGTGTTCTGCCTGCATAGATGCCTGTACATCAGAAGAGGGCACCAAGATCCCATTACAGATGGTTGTGAGCAAACATGTGCTTGCTGGGAATTGAAATCAGGACCTCTGGAAGAGTAGTCAGTGCTCTTTGTGTCATGGTATGCTACAGCAACAAAAAATTAATATATGAGTTGGCATTGGACTTTGGTTTACTGTTCTAACCTGACCAGGGTAGTTTGGAGAGGGATACTGAAGATCTTGGAACTTTGAACTAGGCTGAGCTTTATGAGCCACTCTAGGAACAGCTTGGTAGACAGTAGTGCTGGGAACAATGATGGCGGTTTAGATCCAGATCATTTATTACACTCAGGGGGTGACTACATTAGTACCTGAGCTAATGACCATTCTTGTGATATTTGCACAAATAATCTTCATGCCTTCTGCCTTTGTCCTAAGAACTTCCTGAAGTAAAATTAAAAAGCAATGGACTACCTTCTTTGGTACAGAAAATTTCTAGATAGCACAATACAGAGTCTGTGGTATGGTTATTACTGATAATTACCATGTTGGTCTAGAAGTGAAAAGGAACATGTGGAGTAATAAGAAATATAAAATGTACAGGCTGGAGGAAAAAGAAAACATCAGGAAGCTTTATGTTATATCAAGGCTTGTATGTTAGAAGAAAAGGCTGTAATTACTAAAGCATCATATGGCGGGCATCATTAACTGGGGTTTCTTTGTCTTCAATGAAAAAATGGAAAACCCTGAGGACAAGACCCTGCCCTGAAGCTTCCCAGTATTTATACAAGGAAAGGCCCTGAAGGGTTTATGCTAAGCAACAGGAACACAACAACTTTTACATCCATCAAAACTGGGGTAAAACTTGGCAGTGCCAGCCATGTGGTAATGGCTTTGGAAGCATGAATGATACAAGATGATTATACAGTATTGTGGATTCTTCTGCTGTGGTTTCAGAGAGCCACTGAGACTAAGAAATGTGTGGCAAACTCAACTCTGACAAGTATCACTCTATAAGAGTCTGAAGGAGACCAGAAGTGCCTGAAGGCTATTGCATGAAGTTATTAAATTGAAGCCTGGATTGCATAGAAGTCATGGAGCTGAACACTGGAGATGGAACTAGCCTAAACAATGAGGTCCATTGCAGGCAGTGGTACAGGGGCCTGAGATAATAAGCCCTTGAAAATGAAAGGTCCCAGACAGTGGACTTGTATCTATAGAATTTTGTGTTTGCACTGCTAGGTTTCAGTCTTGCTTTAGTCCAGTTTTACCTCACTATTCCTTCACGCCTCCCTTGGGAATGAGAATATATATTTCATGTAATTATATTAAAAGTATAACCTATACTTTAAAATTTTTAGGGTCACAGTTAAGAGATTGTCTGAGCCTTAAAAGAAACTCAGACTTTTAACAGTGCTGAGACTGTTAAAGACTATGGGGACTTTTGATTTTGGACTCAAAGTACTTTATTGCACGAGATTGCCACAAGCAGGGGGAAGGAGTAGCGTGTCATGGTCTGAATGTGATGTCCTACAGTACTAGGCTTTTCAGTACTTGAGGTCCCCAGCTGTTGTTACTGTTTGGGGAAGTCATAGAGATCTTTAGGAGGGTGAAGCCTTGTTGGAGAGGAAGTGCATTACTGAGGACTTTGAGAATTTATAGCCTCATTCTGCAGCAGCTCTATCTCTCTCTGTTTGCTGTTTTTTCAAAGTTAAAGTCCCCTGATCTCTCATCTTCCATAACCCTTACTAGCATCTCCCCAGCCATTATTGTTATTACTTGCCCTGGGCCTATAAGTCAAAAACTTCCTTTTATAAGATGCTTTTGAAGACGATGGAGTTTTATCACAGCAACAGGGTAAATGACAAAGGTTATAACATACATTATTTTCAGACCACAAAGCAAGTCAAAGTTTTAAATTGAAAAAGATTGAAAAGCCATATAATAGATTATCACAACACGTAGATTTTGAGTAGTGTAAATGACAAAATTAATTCACACAGGGAAACTTATACAAAGAAAGTTCTGGTATGGTATGAGTTTACTAATGAATAATAATGAATATTTAATGGAGGAAAAATATACCAATCTTTAACAAACAAAATTATAAATCACTTTAGAGACAAATTCGACTTGAGGAAATAGATATAATATATTCCCAGACTGAAAATCTCAATATTGTTAGGATTCTAATTCTTCCTGTATTGACTTATAAATTAAATGCTATTACAAATAAATACAGTAGGTTTTAAAAAATAGAGGTGGTTTTAAATTTTGAAGGTACATATAAAGGAGTTGGGCCTAAAAAGTTAGAAATTACTTATAAAAGTACAGTTGGATGACAAGCACTGCTTGAGTTTTTGTCCTATAATAAGGCAGTTGGATAATGATATAATGACAAATAGACTAATTAACAAAACAGGGCTTTAGAAATGACTCGGTGGCTAAAAGCATACACTGCTCTTGAAAGGGACCCTATTTCACTTTCTAGAGCACCTGACCTGATAGCTTACAACTATGTGTAACTCTAGCTCCAGAGGGATCCAGTGCCTCTGGGACATCCGGGTACCTGCACTTATGTGTGCATACTCCCCAACCCTCTAACACAATTAAAAATAAATCTTCAAAAATGAAAGTGTAATCTCTAATGTATTTATTGACAGTGAAATTACAATTTCATGTAATTATTACCTCATAAAATATTGTCGTAGGGATTTTTTAATCATGTAAAAATGCAAAACATAATGAAATGAAACTTTTTTAGTTTATGAGCCATACTTAAACAAGCATAAACTGAGGGAAGCTATTTTGCAGAGAAATGATGCATTGCATTGGCCTTTTTCATATAAAACCTATTCATGATTAGGAAGAGATTTTTTTTAAAGTCATATTACTTTTAGAAGAATTTTGGTACATTCAAAGAGCAGATCAGGGTAAAAAGATGGGAGAGACTGAACTAAATACTACTGACTACTGGTCTAGAAAAAAGTACCAATAAAAATGCCTCCTAGTTATATCTGCTATACTTATAGCTCAACATTGATTCGTGGTGTCCTTCACTAGCAATGGGGGGGGGGTGCAACTTGCAGAGGACAGGTGACTGGAGCAGACCCCTGGCAGGATTAACACTGTAGAAAGAAGCTTGCATACCAGACAATGCCAACAACCAACAGCCAGTCAAAACATCTGAACAACGAGGACCATGTACCAATGGAAATTAATTACTCCAGTCACCTAAAGGTCAGGAAGAATAGCAAGGTGAGTCGTCCCTACCAAACCATTGTCCTTCCAACTCATCCTGTTGTTCTTAATGCTTACAGAATAAATTGGTGAAAGTTTAAAACAAACAAATAAACAAACATAAAAACAACCTTAGGAAGAAATCAAAAAGAAAATCCTCTCAATTGTCCAATGCCTTCCCAAGAACCTATAAGAGAACAATAGGGCCAATGATATTCTGATGGTCCCACAAGACAAATAATGCAAAGAAAAAACCCACCACAGCTGGGCAAAAACATTGGAATGTAAAACCATTCTAAGTAACATCTTATGGATCCAGAAAGTATAAAACCTGGGTTAGAAACTTACAACGAACTACAGCAGCTTCAGAAGTAAATGTAGAGGAAACCGAAGACACTTGAGATCACATGTAAGCCAACAAGCCAACAAGCCAACAATCTAGAAGCCAAGAATTGCCATTTGGCAATTGAAACAAAACATTCCAGATGTGAAAATGATGTGTATATGTTTCTATAGTAGAGATGGAGGAAAGGAAAACACTATATGTATTAAAGGGAGAAAGATGGCTCTTTTTGAATTGAGAGGGACAGATCAACACACCTATCCGTTGCCATTAAGGAATAAAGCCTAGAGTAGGATGGAGAAATGAAGATGAATTTCCTCAATGCTTTGTCCTAGTATAAGAAAGGGGACTTTGGTATTTCTGCATGTTCTTGGGGTTGTAGCAATGTCGAGGTCAAGGTTTCTAGAACCCAAATGAGATTTAGGTTCTGACATGCAGGATATGACAATGATTCTCTCCCAGAATGTCCTATCTCATGCCCAAACAAAAATAACTTCTAGTTTGCTCATGTCGTGTAGTGTTTTATTTTACTTTACCCTATGGTGAAGTCAACCACAGGATAACAAGAGGATCAAAGCATCCTTTCAAGAGTCACTGCCATTGGCTGGAGAGATTCCTAGAACACACATGGCAGCTCACAACTATATGTAACTCCATTTCCAGGGGACCTATCATCCTCTTTATGGCTCCCTAGGGAACCTGCCATGCATGTGGTGTAGAGTCACACAAACATAAAAAATACCCTTGCACATAAAGTAACATTTTAAAAAAATACAAAGAATTACTACCACAATCGTGCAAGACCACAATACTGAAGTTTGGAGGCCATAAACCAAGACCAATTAGGTTGTTTCTTAACAAGTCTGGGTTGGGGAAGTGTCTTACTAGGATGGAATAGTTGAATTGGTCTGCCCAGCCAGCCAGCAGCAAAATATTGTTTGCAGAGATTATTTTCTTTTTTAATAGTATATATTAATTATAAAAATAATGTTTTTCATTATATTTTTGCAGATATAATACACTTTGATCATGTTCAAGTCCCTATTATGCATCTCACTTATTCTCTTTGATAATTTATTACATTCATTCCCTTCTCAAATGTTATAGTTTACTATTCTGTGTATTTCTATAACTAGATTCTTATGCCTTGAAGACATGGAAATATTCATTTTTCCTATAAATGATGATATGATTTAATGTTCTAGGTCCTGCCTATTGTAGGTGTCTGTCCCTAGGAGCACTCATCTGGCTGTATCAGAAAGCCAACTGACAAGCCAAAAAGAAGCATGCCTCCAGTTCCTACCCAGGTTCTGCTTTTTGCTTTGAGAATCAAGAAGTTCCTCTTGCCTCCATTTCATAGTGACAGAACTGGCCAATTAAGTGCCCATTAAGCAATACTAATAGACCTCTTGAGCTCAGTAACTTAACTCCAGTAATGACTGGACTGAATTCAATTCCTTGAAGATATTTAGTCCCTAATCTTCCTATATATAAGATGGTGAACATACACAACTTAAGCCAAGTGCTGACAAAACCAATCCTTTCCACAAGTAAGTCAGTCTATTGATGATATAGCAGCTCCCAAATACTGCAGCCAGTGCGAAGAGGTAAAAGAGTAGACATGGCAAGGAATCAGATGAAGATCACATTTGGGGGCAGATGAAAGCTGACTAGAGGTGACAAGACAGGTCACAGCGTAAACAGGAACCCAAAGGTTAGAATACGGTGACTAGAAAGGTGAGATTCAAGCATTTTAATTTTGCCACATTGAAAACTCAACGCTGCAAGTGGCAAACTCCATATAGAAATACTTATAAATCTATATTCATACTAATTTTAGTATAAACACATACATTTTCTTGCTTTAATCACCTGAGAAGACCTGGAAGCAATGAGACTCGTAGTAATGAACAGAGCTTTCATGTAGACCTTTTGGAATTTACTACCATTTTCCAAAAAAAGAAGCCAATGTTCCTTAAAGAAATACTTCATTCTGGGACCGAAGACACAAACATTCAGCATAGAATATATTCACCCCAAACTAAGAAAAAAATAGGACAGGAGAGGAGGGAAAAAATACTTCAGAAAGGGTTTTGAGGAAGGAGAAAGAAAAGTAGAGAGGAAAAGAAGGGGGAGGTGAGGAAAGGTAAAAAAGGAGGGAGGGAAGTGAAGGGAGGCAAAAAGGAGGAGGGGAAGTAGGAATAGGAAGAGTTTGGGGAGGAGGGAAAGATTAGGAAGGGAGGAGGGAAAGGCTAAGAGAACAGAGGAGAAAAGTGAGGAGTGGAGAAGAGATTGAAAAAAGAACGGGTGAGGGAGGGGCTGAGAGTTTAGGCAGGGGAAAGAAAGAAGAAATGGTAGGTAAGGCAGAAAGGGAGTGCTGTGTTTTATAAAAAGATAAGAAGGCTAGAGTTAAGTTTGGTGGAGGTATGGTGTGGGGGAAGGGGGTGCCTCTGCGGGCCCATGTCACTGCAGTACCAACACAGGACAATATAGTATAGAATAGTGTTTATTTATGGCATGGGGGAAGGGAGTTGAGCGAGAGACAGGGAAAGGCAGAGAGGTGTGGGGGAGGGAAGGAGGGAAGGGGGGCAGAGAGGCTGGCCTTGAGAATGTGGAGAGAGGGGGAAAGGGAACTAAAGCAAGAGAGGAAGGGAAGAGACGGAGAAGAGGGGGCAAGCAGCAGGAGTCAGGTACGCCTGGCTGTTGCCAGGTAACTGTGAGGCGGAGCCTAGATGAAATGCTAACAGGGAGAGAAGTCTTAGAAAGGAGGAGGGAGGGAGGGGAAAGGAAGAGATAAGGAAGGATGGGATTTGGGAAGGAAGAAGAAGGAAGGTGAAAATGAGACATGGGGGAAGGGAAGAAAAGATTCTAATGATATATACAATGACCAGGATGTGCTAAAACCATCGAGGAAGCAGGAGAACTCACTATAGTTCTAGCTGGAAAGCTCTGAGCAGCTGAAGTTTTCTTACTAGAAACCTATAGATACAGTCTCAAAAAAAAAAAAAAAAAAAAAAAACGGATAATTCAGAACTGAGGAAAAGGACTGGGGAGTGTTTCTCAAACCCACCAAAATCAATAAAAACAAGGAATTTGAGAAATTCTCATTATCAAGGAGACCCTAAAGCAAAACAGTAACTGAATATAATGTGAAAACTGTGCTTTTTTAGAAGAGAATATTTAGAAAGAAGTCTGAATTAGGCATGGGCTTCAATTAATAATGTATTGGTCATTATGTATAATAAATACATTGTGATAATCTAATGTATTAATAAGGTAAACTGATTGTTCATTATATGGAAACTAAATGATTTCTCAATTTACTGTACATCTGGAAACATTTATTTTTAATTTTAATTTTATTAATATTTCATTATCATTTGAAAACTAGTTTGCCTGAACCTGTGTGGATTCTTTATTCTCACCCATTGATTTTTTGAATTTATTCTTTTAGTAAATTTTAGTCTTAATCATAAGTCTTAAGAAAAGTCAAACAATAAAGCTTTTGGGAATCAAAACATGGGTTTTGGGAAGCACACTTAGGTCAGTAGGATGGGTGGCAAGTGCCTTTACAAGTTGACCTATCAAGATTATTTTTAAAAAGGATGAAAGGTTTAGAAATGAGAAAATCTGAAATAAATACAAAAGCACAATTAAAAATTAAAATGAGTTATTTTTAAAAACAAATGAGACAAGCAAAACCCTGTACAAAACAATTTTTAAAAAATAAGAGAGGAAAAAGAGGGACAAAAACAAAAATAATTAAGTTGTTCTGGGGTCTAAAAATGAGACCCAACCTGGAGTTGTGTAACCGAATTTAATTTACCACAGCCTTTTTGTCAGAGACAGCCCTGGGAAGCAGCTGTAAGAAACTTGGAGGTGGGGCTGGGGGACAGAGGGGTGGAGAGAAAAAAGATTGCTCACTATCAAAAACATAGAGAGAGACAAAATCTGCAAGGGAATTCATGAAGGGAAATAAAATCAAAAACCTATTAATAACATACAACGAAGGAGAAACAGTGTTAGAAGTGTAATAAAAAGAAAGCATCCGAGTGCAAGAGTTGTCGCTGGAGGTATGCTGGACATGCTTCAGGAGTGTGGGAGGCAACCACAGGAGTGCGGCCAGCAGAGGGACTTTCTAGACCAGCTCAGTACTAATCATCTTACTGGAGGGACACAGGTGTGGCTATCAGGTAGCATGCTGACGCTTGTGCAGCAGTGAGTGGCAGGTAGGTGGCTCCAGAGGTTTATCCACCTGCTACTAAGTGCGATTCCATTCCAGGGTCAGTCCCAGGTAATGTGAATTGCTTCCAGCCACCTGAGGGTGGGGGTTACTTTCCCCTACAGTATCTGATCTGATCTCTCCCCTCTGTCCGCCCCGCCTCAAGGTTTTTACAGCTGCTTCCCAGGGCTGTCTCTCACAAGAAGGCTGTGGCAAATTATATTCAGGTTACACATCTCCAGGTTGGGTCTCATGTTTAGAGCCCAGAACAGCTTCATTTCAAACAATTATCTCAAGATGTGTTCAACTTCTCATGCCTGGGCCACAGGAAGTAACAAAATAGGACTTCTATTTACAGGCGCACATCTCTCAGAGGGATAATGGTCTCACTAAAACTGCAACTGGTTTTGTAGGAGGTTGTGAGCTTGTCACAAAGGATAGCCCCCTAATGTGTTTTCCCCAGGACTGTCTGGCTCGTGTTCCAGAAAGATCTTCTGCTCCCCACCCCCACTCCCACCCCACCAGCACCTGGATAGCTTGGATAGCTTCTTTTCTGCGCATCACCCCTCTGAAGCTCTGTACTGTTCCAGTACTCTATATCATTGTGAATTTCTGATGCTCTTTTTTTTCAAGTCTTTTTACTTTTATACATGTCATTCACTAGGTCACAGAGGTACCTTCTATAAGTCAGTCATCGTACCCAGAAATCTGTACCTTCCTTTTTTCCCCACTTAAGTACAGACACTTTACTTGAGTAGATATAATGGTTTTTTTTATCCAATCATGGTATTAGGAGTACATAATTTTTAATCTCTTATTACAAAACAAACTGTACTACAATCAATAATCTTTTACAAAGATTAGAGGTACAGCTCAATGATAAAGCAGTTTGCCCAGTTTTATGTGCAAGTCCCTGATATCAAGCTCAAGTATTAGAATAAGTAATGCAAAATAGTAATATTCATACAATATTTCAGCTATCCATAAATAGACCTTTAGGTCACATGTCCAGAAGTGGAATTACTAGATTGAAGAATGAATGTATTTGTAATTGAGTTTAAGATCATCAAATTATCCTCTATAATCATGTCCATGTACCTCCAACAGTCTTTCCTTACACCCTCACCAACAGTGTTTTCCAGAATCTAAACTAATGACTAGTCAATATATATAAGAAAAAAGAATTACAATTTATGTTTAATGGCATTTAGAAAACCTGGTCATATTTTTACATGCCCAAATACATTTATTTTTCTAGGTACCATTTATTCATGTCTTATGCCTAATTTCTCATTAGTCTTTGCTTGAATACTAGATGCTCTTTCTATTATTGGAGAAGCTCATTCTTAGTCGTGTGTGTGTGTGTGTGTGTGTGTGTGTGTGTGTGTGTGTTTCAATTGTGTCTAGACTAGCAAAACTTAGTCCTTGTGGCATTTATGTTATCTTCTCAAAGCCAAACTGATGTTCTATTCCATTAACATAGTAACTGACGATATAGGCCAGTTTTGCCTGTGTTATGTTCTGACTTACAGGTTGGGCTGAACCTGTTCATTAGTGCTGCAAACCCTGTCACACAGATGTCTAAGAGTTTGCCCTAGGCTGTGGAAAGCATATGTCATAATATCCAGGGCTTCTAGAAGACAAAGTATATAGATAGGTGGAGAAGCAGCACCACCACCCAGGACACATGGGCCAAAGAGATGGCATTGCTACCCACTGTCTAGTTGTCATGGTGTGGTTGCTTGAATAAAAATAGTCCCCATAGGCCCACAGGGAGTGGCACTTTAAGAAGGTGTAGCCTTGTTGGAGTATGAGTGGCCTTGTTGGAGGAAGTGTTGGGTGGGCTTTGGGGTCTCATGCTCAAGCCACAAGCCCAGTGTGGCATTCTCTTCTTGCTACCTTCTAGATTTAGACCTCTCAGCTACCTCTGCAGCACCATGTAAGCCTTCATGCCACCATGAGTCTCACCATGATGATAATGGACTAAACCTCTGAACTGTAAATCAGCCCCAACTGAATGTTTTCCTTTATAAGCGTTGCTGTGTGGGTTGGGGATTTACAGTGGTAGAGCGCTTGCTCAGCAAGCGCAAGGCCCTGGTTCGGTCCCCTGCCCAAAAAAATAGAAAAGAAAAAGAAAGGTGGTTATGGTATCTATTCACAATACTAGAAAATCTAAGACAGAAGTTAGTGCCAGGGGCTGGGGGATTGCTGTGATAGGCCTGACTGTGCCTTTGTTTGGAGGAATATGGATTCTGGAATTTTAGATTAGAAAAGCATTTGAATGCCTTAAGTGTGGCTTAATGGGCCATACTCATAGAAACATGGAAAATATTTGTGCTGAAAGTGATTTGTAATGTTGGGGCCTGGCTCAAACAGTTTCAGAAAAGAAGAATATTTGTTTATAGCCTAGAGACTGTCCTTGTTATATTTTGATGAAAAAAATTGTGATTGCTTTTTTTTCCATGTCCAAAAATTCTGCCTGAGGCTAAACTCAAGAGAGATTAACAGCTTTGGCCGAGGAGATTTCCAGACACCCTAGTATCACTGTGTTACTTGGTATTAACTGCCATGGTTATATAGCTCTATAATAGAAAGGAGCATGTTGAACGAGGTAAAATAAAAAATGTCCAGTTTGAGAAGAAAAGGAGTACAAGGAAGTGTAATGGAATCAAGTCTAGTGCTCAGGGAGATAAAACCTTTAATGAAAATCCTGATGCAAAACAGAATAAAGGGAGGGCAAAATCCCACTCCGCTAAGCTTCCAATCTCTGAAAAGGAATTAAAGAAAAGTTTGGTGCCAGGTGTGGTGGAGCACAACTTTAATCCCATAACTTGGGAGGCAGAGGCAGGTGGATCTGAGTTCAAGGCCAGTCTGGTCTATAGAGTGAGTTCCAGGTCAGCCAAGCTTAGGCAGTAAAGCAAACCATCAGAACCAAAAAGCTATTGTAGATGTGATTGGGTGAGGGAGCCATGTTCCAACTCCAGAAAGCAGAAGAACTTAGCAGGTTCGGCCACATGGCTCTGGCTTTAGTCTGGGAGAGAAGGGTGTTATAGAATCCCTCTCCAAGACTAAGGAATGCTACTGAGGCTAGGTATGTGTCAGGTGTGTCCCTGCACGGAGGCCTAGAGAGGTCATCATGGAAAGCTGTGAAGGTGAAACCTGGATTGACTTAAAGACCCCAAAATGTTGGAGATGTCAGAGCCATGGGATGCCTGCGAAGGAAAGCTGCTGACAGGGAGTGGAGCCAGCCCGAGAGGAAGAGCTGGGTTGCGTCAACAAAGATGAAAGGAGTTGAAGATCTGAAGAGCACTTGATGTCAGACATGGAAATACAGACTTTGGAGTTTGCTTGAGTGGGTTTTGGTCTTACTTTGGTCCAGTATCTCCTCATTATGCTCTTTTTCCTCCCCTTTGGGGTGGTGACATATATTCTGGGCCATTGTATGTTGGAAGTATGTGATATACATTATGATTTTGATTTTATAGGGCTTACAGTTAAGAGACTGCATGCATCTCAGAAGAGACTTTAGACTTTTAAACAGTTTTGAGACCATTATAGTCTATAGGGACTATTTGAATTTTGCATTATGATATGGCTACAAGCCTATGGCTGCCAGAGTGTAGACTGTGGTGGCTTGAATAAAAATGGCCCTGATAGGCCCATAGGGAACAGCAGTTAGGAAGCCTGGCCTTGTTAGAGTACATTTTGCCTTGTTGGAGGAAGCACGTCACTGAGGGTGAGCTTTGAGGTTTCAGATGCTCAAGCCACTCCTTATGAGATTCTCTTTCTGCTGTTTGATGATCCAAATGTTGGCCTCTCAGCTACCTCTCCACCACCATGTCTAACTGCATGCCACTATATTTCCTCGCCATGATGAAAATACACTAAACCTGTGAGCTGTAAGGCAGCCTCAGTTAAATGTTTGCCTTAAAAGAGTTGTCATAGTCATGGTGCCTCTTTACAGCAATAGAAACGCTAACTCCAACACATATGGTGACCTCCATAACTTAATGCCATGTAAAGATGAAATTCTAAACCCAATCCCCACTGATAAAACAAATCAGAAAGCATTACTAGTGATGCTACACAGGAAAAAGGATTCACACTTTTGATGAAAATGGAACTTTTGACCTTTTTGACTGAGAGTGGCAGGAATGCTCCTTTATTGCCATCCAGTAAGCTTCCAAGTACAATACAGAAGGAAAGTGGAGATGCATTACTGCTGCATGGTGCGTTCTCTTGAACTCAATTGAACTCTTGAGGTCCAATAGGACCTCACTTGACAATGTCCCAGAAGAGAGGAAGAAAACCTCACTATTGTTAGGTGAATGTAATAACAATTCTAAAATTTTTGTTTCTTTACAAAAAGCACAGAAATAAGTTGAGAAATAGTGGCACATACCTTTAATTCCAACACAAGGGAGGCAGAGGCAGGCAGATCTCTATAAGTTTGAGGCCAGTCTGGTCTACAGAGTGAGTTCCAGGACAGCCAAGGCTATACAGAGAAGCCCTGTCTTGAAAAACAAAACAAAATATTACAAATATTACAAAACTATTAGAAGACTGCTTATGTTTTAATCCCGGTGTGCGATATGGGTCTGCTTCAGACTGTCTGTTGCAGCTGACCATGATTTACCTTGCGTTCTAGCAGAGACATGGTTTTGCCTGCTGAAGATAGTTTCTGCAATTGCGTGATATTTAGAATTCTGGGAACTTTTCAGAGGATAAATAAATACTAGCACCCGGAGAGGCCGAAGTGTTTCTTTATTTGGTCATTCAGAGGGGTTGGATGCAGTTGTTAATAGTCCTGTCAAAGAGACAAGAAGAAATAAATTAGATCAGATTTCATCTCTCTCTGCCTGTATCCTCATTCTCCTACCACGGAGTGATGTGGGTCAGACCAGGGTGGAGATAAAGGATGGGGAAAGAAGAACCCACAAAAGTAGCAAAGACCAACTACAAGCAAAGACAAGCAAAGAAGGAAATTAGATTTGAGGTCTCTCTCTCTCTCTCTCTCTCTCTCTCTCTCTCTCTCTCTCTCTCTCTCTCTCATCCCCCTCTATCTTGCTTTTTCTCCTATCTAGTGATAGGGATGAAATGGGATGCAGGTAAAAGGTGGGAAAAAGAACCCACAAAGTAGTAATGACTGGTTACATATAAGCATAAATGTCCTGGAAAGACATGGTTCCCATTAATTCAGTAAGAATATGGGTTCTGGATAACTTCTGGAAGGGATGAACATCTTCTCTTGTCTGATGCCATTCCAGTAGAGGCTGGGGCTTTAGACACATTGTTACAGTGATGATGGGTAACTAGGCTGGTCACTTAGCCTTGGATGGTACTAATGGGTGGAGACTTAAGCATTTTTATGGTGCTTGGCTATATAGTACTATAGCTATGGTCTTAGAGTTTTCTGCCTTGCTTAGTGACTGCTTTCAGGTCCTTTGGTTAAAGAAAGCTGGCTTTTTACTTTTATGCCTGTTAGCCTCTTTCTAATCATTCACTTTGAAGAAAAATGTCTGAGACCTTCTGTCCATGTTGATCCCACAGATGGGAGCCAGTCTGCCCATGGTTCTCCACTTTGTACTCTTTTCTAATTGTTTTGACCGTCCCCCCAAGGACCACAGATATTCTCAGCATATTCTCTTTCTGGAAATGAAAGTCTCTCTCCGTAGTTTTGAGGAGAAAAGTAACATCTATGTCTGAAACACCACTGTTATCACTATAAAGAATTTATTAGAGTAGAACAAAAATCAAGGTGAGGGGACCAGACAGTAAAGTCCTATAGCAGTCAAGGAAAATGTCAGTAGAAATCCAAATTATCTCAGCAACAAGGCAAAAATTTTTTTGCCTTTACTTGCTCATATTTTATCATAGGTCTTCTGAGGACACTGCTTCTTCTGGTAGTGAAACTTGGATTTTCCACTATATCTGTAATTTGGCCCAGGAATGTGAATCCTTATTTGTGTGTTGGGGTGGTGGGGTGCTGGGGATTGAACCCAAGCCTTGAGCATGGAAAACAAGCCAAATCTTCAGCCCCAGGGACATGAATTTCATGTGGCTGCCCCATGTGATTCTGACCTACAGGGTTAATTGAAGGAAGTAACTCTTAGTGTCTTATCCTATGCACAATTAAAATTATCCAGGGAGCTGTTGGAAATCCAGTATTCACCCTAAAACAGCTATTCTCACCCTGTGGGTCATGACCCCCCCCCTTTGGGGATCAAATGACCTTTACACAGGGGTTGTCTAAGACCATAGGAGAACACAGATATTTACATTACAGTTCATAGCAGTAGCAAAATTACAGTTATGAAGTAGCAATGAAAATAATGTTATGGTTGGGGGCCAGCACATGAGAACCTGTATTAAAGGGTCACTGTATTGGGAGGCTTGAGAACCACTGCCCTAGATCAATTGCATCTGCTAGGTAAGAGGCTCATTTGCTTTGTCTCATCACTGAAACAGGCACAACGATGACACCCACTTCATAAGAATTGTGATAAATTTAAAGAAGTAATGTATTTAAATCACCTGTCACTTACTGGTTGCTCAGTAACTAACAGGTTCTCCTATGTGGTCCTTGAAGGATTGTAATATTTATTCAGTGAGTATCACTGATTGCTCTAAATAATGTATAATTTTAGGCAGAAGTGGCAGGGAGAATTAGAGGCTGGCTGACAAGAGAAATTTAGGGTGATAAGTTTTGAGTGTACAGTCCTTTTGCTGTGTACATGAACAAAACTAGGGGCCGTATGTATTCTCATTCTGATGAACTCTATTTGGGCACTTTATAGAACATCTTCCTTGTAGCAACACACAGGAGCTCTGGGACTTTTAAAAGTTATGTTTTGAAGAGTGACTTTCTTCCCACTCTCCACCACTGTCTCCTAATGTGTTTGATTTTACTTGCCAACTTTCACCACAGGAAGAATTGCTTTTTGACTTTGATCAACGAATAAGTCAATCTAATTTGTATAGTGACCCAGAGAGCCCAGAGGCAGCAAGAACAAATAGACAGGCTTGTTGGAAACTTTCAGAGACTCAGATTTAAATCCTATCTATAACACATAGTAGGTGAACAGTCTTATATATGCAAATAATATGAAGCACATGACTTTGTTCCACACAAACAAAACTATATGGCTAGAGATGAGGTGGTAGAGGATCAAGAACAAAAGCTCTAGATTTGGAAGGCATACACGTTAACTAGGATCAATGTGGAGAGCCTAGCACATAATAGGCCTTTTATAAACAAAACTATCAGTGCTTGATAATGCTCAGATTCAACTGAGAAAAAATGATTCCAGAAGCTTGAGCAGGCAGTCAGTAAGGAGAGTTAGGAAGGTCCAGGTGCTAAGGAATGCTCAGAAGCTACCAGCTTCCAATTCCAGTTCCCACCACTTAAGGATTTGAAAGGAAAGTTGTGTAACATCTCTAAGCCTCAGTTGGCTCATCTGTAAAATGGGCAAGTCTGTGATACCTACCTCACAAGGATTTTGGTGATGAAATGAGGGAGTATATGCAAATTGCCTCATTTACTAGGTGCCCAATAAAAATAGTTGCTTTACCCTTTCAAGGTGAAGCATTTTTCAGCCAATGCATTAATACCAATGCTTCCTTTTATTTGATAAAGCAGTCTATATCTGATTAGCTCTTTAGAAATATCTCTTGGGGTAGAATTATAATGTGTCCTTCACTTCCTTCAGAGGAAGATTTGGCTCAAATTCTGTGCTGAGGAAATCAATGGCTTCTGAAAATCATTTGCATAAGTACTTCTGCTATCACAATGACATAAAAAATGCATCCTGATCCCGTACTACACTTAGGACAGAAATGGAGCTGCAAAGACCAGACATATTCCTGCCTGGAGATTAGCTGCTTCTAGACCCCTTTTCCCTCAGAAGCTCTCTGCTGCTCTGATTTTTCTGAAATATTCTAGAAAACTTCTGGCCATTAAAATGGCAGTGGAAGAAGTTTAGGACTTAAGAAGACGTCAAGCTCCTCATGCCATGAGATAAGAGCTCTAGCGTTGCAATAAACCTACAAAAAAACCCAAAACAAAACAAAACAAACTCCCAAAACTGTTTACTACATCCTTCCTCTGGTGTCTTCCTAGGGACTATGACGTCTTGAGTCTGTGGACAGCCTCTTGCCCTTAGAAAAGGCTTGGTTTTCTCTAAGGCTTCCCATCAGACCAACAAATTACATCTAGTTGGTTGGTCCTAAAATGGGGTACAGGCCAGTGTGCCCCAAATTTACATATCACTGTTTTTCTGAGAAAGTAAGGCATTACCTCAACCTCCAGTTGCCCAGGTTTATACAGGCTGATCAAAGTTCTATGTTACAATCTCCTGGTTGTGGCATTTGGAAAAGTTTCTTAATCTTATCATATTCAAATTTCTTCATTTATGAACCACAAGAAGACTAGCTCCCACAGCTGTTAGATTTGAATAAGACAATGCTTAACGAATGCTGCAGAAACTCTCAGGATCTCACCATCATGGTGATTATTAAACCAAGTTGTTGAGATCATTGGTTCTCAACCTGTGAGTTGAATATCAGATAGCCTGTATATCAGATATTTTATATTACAATTCATAACAGTAATGAAATTATGACTTAGCAATGAAAAACACATTATGGTTGGGGTCACCACAACATGAGGGACTGTATTAAAGGATTGTAGAATCAGGAAGGTTGAGAACCACTAATTATCCTTCTCAGGGCTATGGTTTTGAAGGTGAATCTACTCAAGGGTTTTCTTTTCTTTCTTTGTTTCTTCCTTCCTTTTTTCCTCAAGTGTTTTCAATAGTCAAAATATTTCACAATTTTGGTCAAGAAATAGCTGATAACAATGAAAGGAAATGTTATATTTTTATTTTTATTATTTTACTGATGTGAATGCTGAGTTGTTGGAGAAAGCAGAAATGGGAATTATTTTGGGCTGTCTGGAGTGTCATTCTCTTCTAAATTAATAACCTAGCTACACTTCACCCCAGTGATACCACTCTGTGGACTCTATTTCCCACAACTAAAAAGAATTGGAAATCAAAGGTGTGACTTTGAGTAGGAGTATGGCCGAGTAAATTGTGCTTCCAAACAGAGGACCTTTTTAAAGAAAGAAGTCATTTCCATGGTGTATTTTTAAGAGAGAGAAGTAAGCATACTTGGATGCCATTGTTGTAAAGTCAAATGAGCAGAACATCCCTCAAGAATCTATAGAATTATACAGGCCAGCAAATACACATTCAAATATGCTCCAGTTTCCATCACTTCCTGTATTTTCCCCCCAGGGAGGATGCAATGTAATGAGGAAGGCTTCGTTTTTCATACAAAAGTTATCAACAGCGAATATTTGTAATTTTTGTATTGCTTGGTACTATTTAGACAAATGTAAGTTTGGCGCACATGCTCTTAGAGACCACCAACAAGATGTTACTGGAACATTTCTCAAAAGGAGAAAAAATAATTTCCTCATTTCTTATTCTACAGAAGCAGAATTTTCCAATTTCTCTTAAATGTTATTGGTAAGCAATTGGCAGTCCTCCTCACAAGGACACTGGGCTGGCAGCCTTGAGCTAACTGGGTGGGATGAGCATACCCAGGTATCTTTGGTGACTGAAATTTTGTTCTATATGTCTGAATCATCAACTCAAAGAAACTAAAATTTCCCTTAAGCATTGTATTTCAAGAACCATAAGCTCTCTCAACAATTTAACCAAAGGTTCCTCAGTAGGGGGCCGTCAGCCTTCTCCCAGCATCTCTGTCTCATACCCATCTCATTCTGTCTCATGTAAACTTCTCTGTCCAGAAAACTCCCTTACATAGCCTTTTGATGCAAGATTCAGCATCATATTGTCATCCTTGTAATGAAGGTCCCCTGATCTCTTTCTCTGTTTTATGGAGTTTCCTCTGAGGTTAAAACCTTCAATCTCAGAGGAAAACTTCTCAACATATAGGATGTGAAAATGGAAACAGTGTATTTGAGGACAATGTTTCTAGTGAGGTAATAAACAACAGGATGATCAAAGGGGAGATGAAATGCTACAGCCTACAGGGCAGCTCTTTAAGGTAGGAAGTAGACAACTTAAAAGGGCTTTAGGAAGTCCCTGAAGCTGACAAGATTCACCAGGTCTTTTCCTCCTCCAAGAATCTATAAGCAAAGACTGCTGAAACTCACTCTCAGACAAGCCAATCTGAAAAGAAGACTCCCAAACAAGCCAAGTTACAAAGAAGAGTCTTGGTCAAACTTAGCTTCTTAGAAGCAACTTAGACCAAACAGCGCAGAGATCAGCCAAGTAATCTGAAATAATCAGAGACCAGTTGAACTTCCTAGAAGAAACAAATACTGGTAGAACTGCCTAGAAGACATTCAAGACAAACTGAGATACCAAGAAAGCACACCCTCCAATGTGTTGAGTAACCTGTTGTGCTGGGGTAGGCGTGAGGTGATGGAGTTGCTTTTGCTCATTTCTGCCTATACATTACCCAACTGAAGCTCACCAAGTTGGACTTTGGTGGTGTCTGTACATTGCTCTTTCATCAGTTCTCTATCTGTGATAAGTAGACATTTGTTCAAGTCTCCCCAGAAATAGTGTCACGCAGCACTCTTGGCTGGGCATATACATGTTTAAGAACATTCTTCCAGGGCACAACTGTACAGCCTTGTGCTCTTTATGGGTCACGGTGTGCTATGATTAGGGCTTGTCTCTTGCCTTTTTGAAGACATAGAAAAACTCTACTCCGTCAGTTTCAGCAGAAACATGGAATATCCCAAAAGCTGTGTTAAGCTACTGTGTCATTTGTACCCTCCTTTATTGGTTATTTAATAAACACGTATCAAGTCCCAGGTATTGTACTGAACCTTGAGAAAAAAAGAGGAAAATTGAGGCACTCTCTGTTCCTTTGTACAGCATATATCAGGGAAGATAGGCAGTAAATTAGTAAACAAATGAATAAATAAACAATTACAAGTTACTCATCTGAAAAGAAAAAAAGTGTGCTGGAAACCATAGCAAAATTCATTAAACAATGTGACTTACTTGCATATATGGCATATTTTTAGTGTAGAGAGATGTGGCTGTAATTAGCTTGTTTAAAGTGTTGGTGAGCTTATTTAGTTGTTTATGGTTTTCACAGTGACTATATATTCTAATGGCGTGCTATTCATGTTGCAATTGCTAGTGTGAGACAGGAAGGGGTAATTCATGAATCCCAAAACTAACAAACAAAACTTAACCAAAACAGTAGAAGGAGGTCTCCATGCATGTCTGTAATTGGACAGAAACTGTGGACTTTCTTAGTGGCTATTGGATCACTATGCCAATGGATTTGAAATGGATTATTGACATATTTTTTAGATCCCTTTATTAAAGCCTCTCTCACCATTAGCTGTAGCTTTGCTCAGTTTAAGGGAAAAAGATTAAAAAAATTAATTCAGTAGTAGATGGAGAAGTACTAGTACTAATGTAGTAGCTGTGTGTGTGTGTGTGTGTGTGCATGCATGCATGTGTGTACTGGCTGGTTTTGTGTCAACTTGACAGAAGCTAGAGTTATCAGAGAGGAAGGACCCTCAGTTGAGGAAATGTCACCATGGGATTCAATTGTAAGGCATTTTCTCAATTAGTGATCAATGGAGGAGGGCCCAGCCCATTGTAGGCGTTATATCCCTGGGCTGGTGGTCCTGGGTCTTATAAGAAGGCAGGCTGAGCAAGCCACCAGGGATCAAGCCAGTAAGCAGCATCGTCTATGACCTCTACATCAGCTCCTGCCTCCACTTTCCAGCCCTGTGTGAGTTCCTGTCCTAACTTCCTTCAATGATGAACAGTGCTGCGGAGGTGTAAGCTGAGTAAACCTTCCTTCCCTAACTGGTTTTTGGCCACAGTGTATCATCACAGCAATAGAAATCCTGACAATGACAATATGTGGTGAGGTCATGTGTGCATGTGCGTCTTACAGCACAGATGTAGAGGACAGAGGTCAAATTTCTGGACTCTGTCCATAGATTTTTGGGATTGATTCAAGTCATCAGGTTTGTAAGGCAATAGTTTTACCAGCCTGAGCCATCTTGCCAGCCCTAAAGCCTTTGGTTTTAAAAAGAAGTATTCATAGCAGAAAAAAATAGAATTGCTTACCTAATAAAGCGCTAGAGACATGATTCATTCTCCCTGCCTCTGTGTCTATCTCTATCACTGTCCCTCACACAGACACACACACACACACACACACACACACACACACACAGAGAGAGAGAGAGAGAGAGAGAGAGAGAGAGAGAGAGAGAGAGAGAGAGAGAGAGAGAGGCATGTACACATGCACAGGATATCTGACAATTGTCAGTAAGCAGTAACATACCGGGAGAAAGGATTACAAACTCCCTGTCCTTGTCCTCATCTCTCATTCTCCAAAGAGAGCTAGGAGCATGATGAAGGGGTCACTCCAACCCTGACTCCTGACCCCTGACCCCTAGCTTACTCCTAGCCCAGAATCAGATCCAGTTTGCAGAAAATCCTGCTCTATGTTGCTGGAAGTTGCTGCCCCCAGCACTTTTTTTTTTTTTTTTTTTTTTTTTTTTTTTTTTTTTTTTCGGAGCTGGGGACCAAACCCAGGGCCTTGCGCTTCCCCTAGGCAAGCGCTCTACCACTGAGCTAAATCCCCAACCCTGCCCCAGCACTTTTAACCCAGTGAATGGAACTCTAGAACCACAGCTATATGCTTGGCCCACAAAGGACTGTAGTACTCAGTCTGTGTCCTCAGCTAGTGCAACACAGCTGAGAGTCAAGATATACTTTCAGAAAAAAATCAGTCCCAGAGTCTGTCATTTAACTGGACTTGAAATCAGAGCTGCTTTCTTAATTCATTATTCGACTAACTCATATTCTCTGTAAAGTATCCAAACTTGTTTATTAGAATTATTTTTACTGGTAAGCCTTCTAAATGTATCACAAATTCGTCTTATTGAATAGAACA
The DNA here is from genome assembly GCF_011064425.1 of Rattus rattus. Taxonomy (NCBI): domain Eukaryota; kingdom Metazoa; phylum Chordata; class Mammalia; order Rodentia; family Muridae; genus Rattus; species Rattus rattus. The sequence continues at coordinate 119,736,066 of NC_046172.1, read as the reverse complement.
TTCTGGGCATAATTTAACCTTTTCCTGATGACTCGGGGTCATCAATATGAATATCCTTTATCATCCCTCGTCTGCTTTTGCATTATTCTGAATTCTCTTTCTTTCCACATCTGGCTGTCAGCTGTCACTGCTAACCCAGAGTTAATGAGCTTGCCTCTCCCAACCCTCTTAGCTCTCAGCTAATCACTGATAATAACAGCAAAAACTGCATTGATCTCCTGCAACACGCCAAGCCCTGTGCTAAGTAATTTGCATGGATTAATTAATTAAATCCACAGAACAACTCTTAAAGCAGGTACAATTATTATCCCCAAATTACAGATGGAGTAAGCAAGGCCCAGGAGGGTCAAGTAATTTGCTTGAGGTTACACAGCAACCATGGACTGTAATTAGGATTTGACCCCTACTCTGCTAGTCTCAATAGTTTAAGTCCTTTTACCACCACGCATGCCAAGGTCATTCAAACCTTTTAGCAGTAGACAGACAGAATTGTTTTATAGTGTAATAACTAAAGCTAAATGTCGAGCCCCAGCATGTCTATTACCTGGAAACAGATTGTTACATTCTGTTCTAGCCTGCCAGGTCACTGCCATCCAATCGCCTTGTTGTGATCACTATTAACATTGGTCATGATTAAATGATTTTCCAGTCTATCAGTAGGTCACAACCTGTACTCTGGAAAGTACTCTCACATATGTCTGCAATGAATTTGGGGTGCCACTATCCATGACATTGGTGTGAAGTAGAAAAGTTCTTCTTTCCTTGTGATATGTTTTATTATGTCTTTGCTTTAGATTTATTTATTTTATGCATGAGTACAATGCTGCTGTCTTCAGACACACCAGACATCCCATTACAGATAGATGGTTGTGAGCCACCATGTGGTTGCTGAGAATTGAACTCAGGACCTCTGGAAGAGCAGTTTCTCTGAGCCATCTCTCCAGCCCTCCTTGTGATATTTAATTGCATCTGTCAAAAGGTATGCTAGGGTGATATATATATATATATATATATATATATATATATATATATCACATGACTACTCTTTGCCAGAAAATGGTTTAAAATAAATAAATCTCCATGATAAAATTATATACACTATCGTGATACAAAATAATGTTGAGAACCTGATATATAACTGTATATACTAGGCCCAGAACCCAGGAAATAAAATATGTAAGAGTGTTTATCAAACTGATGAATTGTTCTAGTGTATCTGCCTATTCAGGATTTATGACAGGTTTGCCTCTTCAGTGACTGTGTGCTGGATTTGCAAATCAGATTGCCACACAAAATACAGGATATGGAGCTGAATTAGAGTTTCATTAAATAACAAAAAGTTCAGTATAAGTATGACTCACATGACATTTTGTGTTTAGTCACACTAAAAATTCATTATTGATCAAAAATTACTAAAAATATAAATGTTGTATGTCATCATTGTAAGGAAATGGCTGAGTAGTTGAGCTGAAGGGAAGGTTCATTAGCTTGGTTCCCCTATGATGCTATGTGGTTTACAACATAGGGGTTATTTCACAATTAACAATAAAAGTAAAAACTAAGGAACACATTTAGAAGTCCTACTATTTATTTGAATTTTACATTTTCTTGGACATCCTGTGTTATTTGGTAAATCTGATTTCCAACACAGAGCTGAATTGATCCACCTCAGGGATCTTAATCAGTGATCTAATGACACAGGGGCTCCATGGACATTCTGTTGAAATAGCTCTGGGCTTGTTAGAAGGCAGAGCAGAGGTCAAGGCCAAGTGTGTAACCGGAGAAGAGGAGAAAGGAAAGTTGCTCGAGTGCATCGGTTATGAGAGATTTGAAGGCTCCCTGGCTGAGCTAGGGTTAGAAGAACAGGGAGTTTGGAGAGCAAATTCAGGGGCTCCTTGTTTCAGGACACAAAGCTGAAGATGAAATGGAAATGGAATAGAAATTGTGTTTCATGCCCAGCAATAGATGGGTATAATGAGAGCATGTGTTTGGCATTTATTTATTTATTTATTTATTTATTTATTTATTTATTTATTTATTATTTTAGTTTTTATTCTTTATTTTATTTATTTATTTTATTTAATCTTTTATACAGTCCAGACTTTATCCCTGTCCTGGTCTACCGTCTGACTGTTTCACATCCCATATCTCCCCCCACTCCATCTCCATAAGGATGTCCCCAATACCCCACCCCACCCCACAAGATCTCTAAACTTCCTGGGGCCTCCAGTCTCTAAAGGGTTAGGTGAATCTTCTCTGACTGAGTTCAGACCCAGCAGTCCTCTGCTGTATATGTGTTGAGGACTTCACTTCAGCTGGTGTATGCTGCCTGGTTGGTGGCTCAGTGTCTGAGAGATCTTGGGGGTCCATGTTAATTGAGACTACTGGTCCTCCTACAGGGCCGCCCTCCTCCTCAGCTTCCTCCAACTTTTCCCTAATTCAACCACAGGAGTCCCAGCTTCTGTCCATTGGTTGGGTGTAAACATTTGCATCTGACTCTTTCAGCTGCTTGTTGTATCTTTCAGAAGGCAGTCATGATAGGCCCCTTTTCGTGAGCGCTCCATAGACTCGGTAATAGTGTTGTAATAGTGTTAGGCCTTGGGGCCTCCCCTTGAGCTCGATTCCACTTTGGGCCTGTTTCTGGACCTTCTTTTCCTCAGGCTCTTCTCCATTTCCATCCCTGCATTTCTTTCAGACAGGAAGAATTATGGGTCAGAGTTTTTGACAGTGGAATGGCAACCCCATACTCCTCTTGATGCCCTGTTTTTCTACTGGATGTGGCCTCTACAAGTTCCCTCTCCCCACTGAAGGGCATTTCATCTGGGATCCCTCCCTTTGAGTCCTGAGAGACTCTCACTTCCCAGGTCTCTGGTACATTCTAGAGGGTCCCCTCACCTCCAACCTCCAGAGGTTGCCTGTTTCCATTCTTTCTGCTGGCCCTCAGGGCCTTAGTAATTTAGAGTCCCCCCAACCCAATACCTTGTCTTGTTCCCCCTCTTCCTCTCCCTGTCCTCTTTCCCACCCATATTCCTCCCTCCCTCCCCCATCCTGTGATTGCTTTCTTGTCCTTTCCAAGTGGGATAGAGGCATCCTAGACTCATCACCCCCCCAGAACCCCGCCCGTGAATTCTACACCCCTTCCGGTGGGCACCTTCTGCAGGGGCAGATTGCCAGCGTAGTCTGCTCCCCTGAAGACAGCACAATCTGAAGGCATCCAAGCAGTTCCTCTGCACACAAGGCAACAGAACAATCGACACCACAGTCTGAAGACCTCCCTGGGGCTCTATGGCATACAGGGCAACTGAACCAACAGTCTGAAAGCCTCCCTGGAGTTCTGCTTCACACAGGACAGCAGCTTGACTGCTCCTCTGAAGACCCAACAGTCTGAAGGCCTCCTGGGAGATCTGCTGTAGCCACGGCAACAGATCAGCTGCTTCTCTGCCCCTCTGCAAACCTCACAGTCTCCCAGAAGGCCTCCCAGAAGGGCCACTTGAGCCAGGACAACAAGTCACCAGCATACATGTCCATTTGAAGACCCTACAGTCAGAAGGCCCCACAGGAGGTCTGCTACAGCCAGGGTCACAGGTCTACCAGGAGGCCTGGAGCAACCCAGGGACAAAAGAAGCAGACTCCAGACAGAGTCACCCAAACCAGCAAACAACAGGGGATAGCCAGGTGTTTGGACATTTTAAAGATCATTCTGAGAAGGCTGTGAGAGGACAATGAGCCACTTGGATAACATTTCTATAAAATACAGAGTACTCTATCTACCATGACAGGAAAATCATTATGGTGCTGAATCCCCACTAAACACACTACACAGCACCAACTCTTTTATGTTTCTCACCTTGGTGAAGTCTCACAATAAAGGTCCAAGGCAAACACCATTACCAGCTTCACTTCTAGGTGAAAAACCTGAGGCCAGTGGATAGTAAGTAATATGCTGAGGGTCAGAGCTTGTAAACGGCAGAGCTAGAACTTGAACCCAGATATATCATGCTCGCCACAAGCGTATTGTGTGGCTAAAAGTCTCAGGAAAGTAACTAGAGGAATGCTGGAGAACAAACATACTTCCCAAAGTATCAGATGAAGGGGCCAAAATCGTGACTAATCCTTCGATTATCCATGTGTCATAGTGTAATCCTTTGATTATCCATGTGTCATAGTGGCAGGGAGAAGAAGCTTTTTTATAGGACAAGTTCTATTATTGTCCTGGAGTTTCCCGAGTTTGCTAGGCTGGCAGGTCAGTAAACCATAAGGATCCACCTACTTCTGTCCACACTCCCTGTGCTGTAATTATAGATAATGCTACCATACTTGAATTGTTTCATGTGTGTTCTGGGCATTAATGCTTGTAAGACAAACACTTTATTGACTTTATCTACCCAGATCAAGCAAGGTATCCTCCAACCCTAGATTACAATCTTGTCAAAGAAAAAAGCAAGGTAGTAAAGTGGCATGGCCAAGCTTGCTGAGAAATACCAGATTCCCTTGGCACTGCTTCTGAACAGTGGAACCTCATAAGGGGAGGATAAACTCTTAACATACGAACAATCAGGGAAATTCAACCTGTAATCTGTGTTATTTCGTGGATTTAAAGTCTCACAGCAAACATTTGGAGATCACGGGGCTAGTCTCCTGGTCAACGTTCTTTCTGGGACAGAGACAACAAAAAGCCAAGAAGCCATAGGAGTATAAGCTACAGGTGGTTTTTTGTCATCAAGATTTGAGGATTGGGTTTATTTGTGGTCAATTCGTTTTCTCCCATCCGTACCCCAATCCTTACAAGACCAGCTGACTTAGGCAAGATCAAGTCAGTGAACTAAAAGTCTACATTATATGCCAATATCTGTTCTCTGGAACTTGGAGAAAAAGAAAGAAAGATTACTGCTCATTTCTTCAGTGTAAAGACAGCCACCCTGGCTGGTTCGAAGCTCCCCAGATGTCCTCACTGAATGGAAGTGTCATATACAGTGGCTTTCTATCACCTGCACAAGCCAAGCCAACTTCAGCAACAGTGTCTGTGCAGTGCCCTAAATGAGAAGTAGCTTCACTGAATAGCAGTTTATTCACATAATAGGGTAAGCATTTGCTATAAATACAGATTAGGATCTATATTTATTTGTATATGCTTTTACTAACTCAGAAATTACCTTCAGCATACTATTATAACTTTCTTAAAGTCACTAACCAATATTAGTATTTAATGGGTTTTTTTGATATTGTGTCTCATGTAGTCTAGACTAGCTTTTTCCTTTCTTAATATTTCTAGATCACTTTCTTTATAAATTGTCGCATATTCTATATTCATATGCACGTATCTATCTCTAGGACCATACAACTAGCCTTCTGTATCCATGGGCTCAGTGTCTTTTGATTCTAACCAACTGTTTAGGAAGCTATGCACATGCCTTTAATCCCAGCACGAAGAAGACAGAGGCAGGTTGATCTCTGTGAGTTTCAAGGCCAGCCTGGTCTAAAGTTCCGGGCTAGGCAGAGATACAAAGTGAGACCCTGCCTCAAACAAATCAAAACAAAACCAGAAATAATAAAACATTTTAGAAAAAATAGTATTATATACTGAACATATCAGGGGTTACATTCTCTAATTATTGTCCAGACAGTTCAGTATGACTGCTATTTCTATAGCATTTACTTTATATTGGGTAAGTGGCAGATAACTTAAGGTATACAGGAAGATGCGCATATATTTTAGGCAAATACCATATCATCCTTTTGAATCTCTGTATGTATCTGTGTGCATGTGCACAATTTTATGTCTATGCAAGTATGTGTGTATATGTACGTGTCTGTGCACATATTATGTGGTGACCAGAGTAAAACACTGAGTATTCTTCCACAGATATTGTCCACTTTTTTCCATTTTCTTTTTCTTTTTCTTTTTTAGATAGTGTCACTTCACTGGCTGACTGGGCAACAAATCCTAGGATCTGTTTCTGAATCCCCAGTAGCAAAATTCTGGGCACACACCATCACGGACACCTGCCATTTTGACATGGGTACTGGGATCAAACTTGGGTCCTCATGCTTTCATTTCAAGGACTTTACAGCACTCAGCCTTTCTGCATTATCATACATTAAAGATTGGAGTATCTAAGGGTCTCAGTTTCTGTGTGTGGTTATGAAATAAAACCCTCATGGACACTAAATGAATTATGTTATATGCACACACACACATGCACATATACACACAAAACATCAGTGTTTGAAACAAGAATATGATTTCTTATTATTTGCATGGGGGCTAGTATGTAAAAAAACAAAACAAAACAGAACAAAACCCATAAAAAAAACAAACGACAACAAAAACCAGAATCCCAACCATCTTCTCATGTCTTACGCCACTTTTTTAAGTGCCACTAAAATAGAGAAAGTCAATTTCCAATATTTCTGCATCACACCAGACAGTGCCTTAACCAAAGATTAACCACGGCACTTCAAGGAAGACTGGTTTATAGCAGCGGTCAAGTTATTAGCACCTCATTACTGTCCTCTGACCCAGCTCTTCCCAAATGACGAGCAACTGGGGCAAAGTGGTTTGGCGAGACCTTTACTATGCACACTTGATTCTCCAGTCTCAATCAGATCACCTGTATCATTCCTACAGAACCTTGTGGGAAAATATAGGTCCTTGGTCCTCTATTTAGTTTATTAGTCTAGCTGACAGAATTACTATCCTTCAGTTACAATATGATTTAAATAGATTTGTAGGAAAACTCATGGCATAATTAAAAGGCAAGCATATGTGTTTGGCAGTTTTCCTAAAATACCACCCATCATGAAAAATGTCACTACTATGGGAAAACATGCTCCAGATTTCCAACTGACTTACATACTAATGTCAGCAACATGACATGATTCATTTGTAAATTGGGGGCTGTCAATTGGGGACCAGGTGGTCTGATCTAAATAGATCAGAGCCTTATGCTTCTCATATGGAAATGTCTTTACAGATGTGCTATTGTGATCAATGAATAATTTTAAAGCAATTGGGAAATGTTAATTATTGATCCTTGCTTGCCTCACTAAAGGGTCTACAAAACACCGCACAAATTCCTTTTGGTGTATGCATTACCAAATAGCTGTGCCGATTGGCTTCTGCCTCTCCACTCCTGGCTATTTTCAAGTGATTTACTTATAAGGTTCAGATTCATTCAAAAGAGCAAGGCTAAAATCAGGGAGCAATTGTTATCACTTCGAACATATTATTAAAAAATAAATACTTGAAAAACCAAGACAGGAGGATTGCCCCAAGTTTGAGGCCAGCATGAGCTAGAAAGTGACACCTTGTCTCAAAGTAAAACAGATAAACAAACAAATAAATAAATAATGAAAATGCAGTTACCTTTAAAAACGAATGTAATTTCCTCTTCTCAAGCAACAGAAATGACTGTGGGTTGGTTTCCCAGTACTGGTCTTCCCCCTGACTTTCAGTTCTTGTACCTGGTTATCACTATCATACCCATCCTCAGCTTTCTAGTTTCTTCCTTCAGAATACTCCAACCCCTTTCTTTATGAATACTAAGAAACTACTAATTCCTTTATTTTAGTACAGGAGGACTATTGTTTTAATCCATTCTTTAAATGTATGCTCTCTGGTATATAAGCTCTCTAACCCAGAATGCTATATCATTGATTTCTGGCCCCTCAGTGGGCATACTTCTATCTTTGGTACTTAATGATTATACTCTTACTGGAGACATAAAAAGGAAACTGAGCACCCAGACTAAGCCCAAGGACAGTTTGAAGTCAAGATGGTTAGCTTCTGTAGTTAAACAGTTAGTACCCTTGGTCTATCTAAAGGATTATTTTCTCACTTGACAGCCAGGGTCCCTCTTGCAGGACTCTGACTCATCACCAAAAGTTCCTTTTTATCCTAGATCAGGTGACAAAAGGGGCAGTTGTGAGACTGCAGCCAGTTCTTTGAAGGGATAGTACTAAAGCCCAGAGAGTACCCAAGCTCAGAGGGAAAGGGTCAAACAAGAGAACGCTGTCCCCATTCTGTAAAAGATCAAACTCCTTGTCATTCTTATCATTCCTGAGTAAGAACAGAAGCAGGTGGAAAGAAAATCCAGTGAGTGAGTGAGTGAGTGAGTGAGTGAGTGAGTGAGTATGAGTGTGTGTGTGTGTGTGTGTGTGAGAGTGTGAGTGTATGTGTGTGTGAGTGTATGTGAGTGTGTGTGTGAGTATGTGTGTGTGAGTGAATGTGTGTGTGTAGAGTGTGTGTATGTGTGTGTGAGTGTGTGTGTATGTGTGTGTGTGTGTATATGTGTGTGTGAGTGAATGTGTGTGTGTGAGTAAGTGTGTGTATGTGTGTGTGAGTGTGTGAATGTGAGTGTGTGTGTGTGTAAATGTGTGTGTGTGTGTGTTTTTCAGGTTGTATTAGGATACAATGGATCCCTTGATTCTTTTTAAGTTTCAGGGATAATGACTTTGTGGAAATTCTGTTTTACCTGTCTTTGTCCTTAGCAGGTGATGTTCCTTGAGAGCAAGAGATAAACAGATTCTCTAAAAGAGTTTTCTAATCAAATGACTGAATAACACTGTGCCAACAAAATATTTAAAATCCAACATTAACATATGTAAAACAGTATGTATCCTAATAGATTGTCTTAATTTGGTAACGGAAAAAATTGTGAAATTGATATGACAAATTTCCTTCCATATTTTGGCTCTTAAACTGCAATGCCCCTAAACTGATATTACTTGGTTGGTCAGTTCTGGAAACACAACTATTCTCTTTCCCCCAATTAATGTATGCCACAAGAGTATAATGAATACACAGTGCATAGTTTAAGAAGAGACATTTTTGTATGAAGTCCGTCATTTATGGAAGGATCTCAGCAGAATGGCTAAGGACTCAGGCCTGAGTTAGAGACTGGGATTAGCCAGAGTCCAATAGGAAGCCAACAGCCAAGCACAGTGCTTGGCCCACATTGGACCTTCAACAAATCCTGAGTGCTGCCTCTGCTCTCATTATTAATTACTCCTTTCATCGAGTAATCCCCCCAATCCTCTTTACATTAAAAGCAGTTGAAGGAACACTATAAATGTTTCTGATCCTGCCTGAAGCTGTGGACTAATCACCTTTACAGATCTATGGTCCTTCCTAATAGCAGCAAAAGAAATCCAAACATATGCCTGATAAGCTCTTGTCATGCTTCCTAATTGCAGCCTGGCTCTCTGTCGCAGCTGGAGGACACACTGTTCCAAGATTCCTTCTGCTGCTCTCCCATTAATCACAATGTGGAATCCTCAAACTTGGGTGATGTATAGCGCCATATACTGCTTTCTACACAGTTCTGACATTATTTGTAAAATAGACCATCTAATAGAGATCCCACTAAAATGCGCTCCTTTCCAGTTGGTTGCTCATCATTAACAGGCTTATTTCAATTAGGCCGTGTGGTAAGAATGAATGCTATTGGAACTGATGGCTTTGTGTCATGAGGAAACGGCCGTGCTTTTTACTAGTCTTGCCAAATTTTGCAAGCAAAAGTCCAGGATGCCAGTTTAATAAGAATCACAGATAAACTACAAAGGCTTTGTGTGTGTGAGTGAGTGTGTGTGTGTGTGTGTGTGTGAGTGTGTGTGTGTGTAACTGGATCACAAACACTGCATGAGATAAATTTAGGCTAAAAAGTTATATGTTATCTGATACTCAAATTCGACAGAGCACCTTATATTTTACTTGGCAACCATGTTTTTATACAACTACTGTATTCATCTTTACTTGGACATTCTAAATTTACCAATCTGATGGCACAAAGAATATAAACTTAGCAAACAGTATTAGAATTTTCTACCACAAGTAATTTTTAAATGTTATGGGATTTCAGTAGCCATCCGAATAAATTTTGACAATGATTTTTTGTGTATTTTCTTTATAACTTTTGTTTTATAGTCTGGTTGTTACCTACCTCCTGATCCACCCTCTGACATTTCCTCATTCCATTCCTCCTCCCCCTCTACAATGATTTTACAAGTCCATAAGATATGGACTTCCTAGGATAAGGAATAAGCACATTAACGAACTACCAGAAATTACCAACAAATCATCATTAGATATATTCAGGTTAGGCGACTTTGAAATAAATCTCATCTTGCAAACTAGAGCTCCAAGGCATCCCACTGAGAAAGGCTTCTGCTAGTTCACAGAGGTCATATTTACCTGTAGTTAGTGGCACTTCCTCACTCCTAGATAAGATAGAACAGAGGGAAGTGTTTGGTTCCAGGTGAGTGGGAAAGGCTGAAGAAATGAGAAGATAACAGTATTTGCTTCAGGTGGGAATGTATCAAGCAAACTGCTCACCCTGACACACATTCAAAACGCCAGTCACTAATCATAATGGTTCTATTAGCACCCATTAAAATCCCAGGCCTGTTTCATTCAGATTTATGTGAAGAATATTCTGACTGCACAAGTGCCATCACTTTCCTTGTCCAGAGGCAGAGGGGTGCCATGAAGATGGCATTTAATTAATGACAATGAGACTGGAGAGATTCAACATCATGCCCTGGCTATGTTCTCAGTGGAGTAGCTACTTCAGAATCTGAAGGGAAAGGAGGTAAATAAGAGAGAGCCACTGGCGTGCCCATGACCATTAGTAAAAATCAGACAAGCAGTCTCTTTACCACAGCATTCACAAGACAGAGAAGAGCTAAGGAAATGAAGCACGAACTTGCAGCTGCAGGCTTGTCGTTTTTCTCTCTGTCACTGTGCTCCTAGAGACACTGCCAGGTTGCTGGTAATTGGATCATTTCAAACGCATGCACTGGGGCTCATTGGTTAAAGGTGGTGCTGGGGAGCTCCTCCAACCTACAGCTGCGATCTGTTCTAGCGATACATCTGGATTTTAGAAAGATTTTTAACTTCCCCAGGTACTTAACACTTCAGTGAGGGAAGGAGGACAGGAAGACACAAGGGAAGCATTTTGACGGGCTCTAAGTTTTCTCTATATAGCAGGTCTTCAGACTGCAAAGTGCGTCTTTTAAAAATGTCATTCTAAAGCACCTGCACATCCTTCTCTGCGTCACTCATTCCCCAAATAAAGCACAAGGCTGGGAAGTACCAACTGCGGTACCCCTGCCTTGTACTACTATCTTTAAAGCTTCTGTCACTCAAAGCAGGAAGCCATGCTGTCCTCTGGCTTGGAAAGTTTCCAACAACACAGCCCTATGGAGTAGCCATGGAGTATGTCCAGGATATGAGGTGGGGAGCAAAGACTGCAGCTTTGAATCCTGGATTTGTGACTTACTGTGTATTCATAGGCAGGTTACCATCCTGCCTGAGGCCAATGGCCTTATCTGTAAAGCAGATAGATTAGACCTAATGAGAAAATGCACATGGGACTGATTTGTAATGGGAGAGCAATATAAAAGTAGTATTGATTGCTCTTACTCTAGGGCGCAAAATGGAATTTCCACCTTGTACTAGTAAGTTGGCAACAGGGCAAAGGTGGCCTTTGAAGAGGGTCCTGGTGGTTTGCAGAAGGTCGTGGTCTGGAATGTTAAGCATCATTCTGGCTTAAAGACTAAAGGACTGACCTTGCAACCCTTATTTACATGCGTCCTCTCAATGACTTTTTGTGAGTCTAAGTAGAAAACCCACTTCTTTTTTTTTTTGCACAGCTTCTTCCTGAAGAATTGAACCTCCCCCTCTTTTAACAAAAGATGGGTCTTTCCCAAAAGGGAACTGGGAAACACATGCAAACCTTTCAATTTATGTGGCTTGCATCTTCTTAACTGCCACCAGATCCTACTCACCACACATTTGAGTCCATTAATGGCCTACGCCAGTCCCAACAGCACACTCTAAGGACGAACAACATCAAAGCTAATGGCAAAATATAAAAGCTATACCACAAAATTTACACGAGTGTTTAGATTGAATTTGTAAACTACTTGAAGGCAAAACTTTGCTATTTTTGATATATAATTACCACTGCATAGGACTAATGTAAGTATCATTCATTGGATTCTCCTAGACGTATAAAGCAAAGAATTAATTATTTTGCTTTGTTTTGCCTTTCAGTGCAGGGGCTAGAAACCAGAGCTTCACACACTTGAGGCAAATACTGTGCCCCAGAAATGCACTCTGCAGACTCAGCTTATAATAGCGTTTGTAGTCTCAAGAATCTCGTGAGAAATAAGATTTTAAAAATTATAATTTTCAGTTCTATTAATTATAGAAATTAGTGGGGTTTATTTTAATATTTACATGTATGCTGTATGTAGACCTTGATTGCAATTTCCTCCCTAAGCTCGCCCTGGACCCCTTCCTCTTCCTAATACTTTACCTTGTTTTCAGGTTAAAATGGTATTTTTTGTTTGTTTTCAAGAGAATCTATGTGATGCTGGTCTTTCTGTAACTGGTCAATTTGCCTTATTGGAGAATAGATTTAGCTAATCTGGCGAATTCGGCAAAATCTAGGTAATTTAACCAGTTCCATCCATTTCCCCACAAGTGATATGATTTCACTTTGCTACAAATAACATGATTTCACTTTTTCTTTATGGCTGAGTCAACCTGTATTGTATATGTACACTTTTTCTACTCATCTGGAAATGGGCATCTACACAGATTCTCTTGTCTTGATTATTGTGAATACTGGCACAAACCAAAGTTAAATATAAGTTGTTGACTCTTGTATTCAGAGACTGGCAGACAATTAAAATACAGGAGAAGGAGGTTAAGTGGTCATGGGAGATGTGCAGTGAGGCGTTCTTTTGTTTTGTTTTAGATTTCAGTATCCAACTGATAGTGATCCAAGACAATTGTTACCACATTCACATCCACGTGCAAATGTCAAATATTTGAGTACTATTTGATTTATCCTCTTTTTCAACAGGAGTATTAAAGAAATACTTGAATGGATAAAATTGAACACTCTTGTGTAGTATCCATTAGTAGTTGCCTCAGTGAATGCCTTTTAAATTGTCTCTCTGACCTCCCTCTTCCTTCCCTTCCTGGGTACTATCCTTCCCTCCCCCTTAAATCTTCATGCTTATAAGGATGGCTACTGGTATCTGTTTGTACAACATTAACTGCTCTTTGGCCACATTGAGTGATCAGGGGTGCTCAGCTGTCTGTGAACTTGGAATTGAGACTAGGAAAAATTAATCTCACTCTAAGTAGCTCTGTCCTATCATCTGAATGTAGGTACTAGGAGTAGCAACCTGATATCATTCAGCCTGCTCCAGAGAGAGAGAGAGAGAGAGAGAGAGAGAGAGATGACAATATGACAATATGAGTATGAAAGAATTATTCCCTTGTTGGCTGTAAGGAAGTTTGGTGTCAGACTTTTTCTGAATACCAGTACCTCTGTCTCAAATATCCAGCACTCTTCAGGCTTCAGGTGTTAAAAGATTTTGTGACTTAAAATTGTCATAGCAGACCTGCCAGTTACTCAGGATGAGAGTCTTGCCCATCACAACATTTTCTGCCACTCTGCAAATCTACTGAAAATTGTCTAGGGCCAGGGAGACGACTCTGTGGGTAATGGTTTCTGCTCCAAAAAGCCTGATAGATGACTTGAGTTTGTTTTGTGCTGTGATTTGTACACATGCTTATGACCATGTGCACGCACGCGTGCGCGCGCGCGCACACACACACACACACACACACACACACACACAGATTCCCCCTCCCCCATTGGCATGGAAAGGCTCCACTTGCATTTTTTCTTTTATTGGATTTTTTAAATGTACACTTCAAATGTTATTCCCTTTCCTGTTTTCCCAGACATAAACCCACCTATCCCATCCTCCTCCCCTTCTCCTATAAGGGTGTTCCCCTCCCCATCCAGCCCCCTTCCCTCCCCCCTGACATTCCCCTACACTGGAGGGGTCAAGCATTGGCAGGACCAAGGGCTTCTCCTCCCATTGGTGCCCAACAAGTCCATCCTCTGTTACATATGCGACTGGAGCCATGGGTCAGTCCATGTGTAGTCTTTGGGTAGTGATTTAATCAAACAGGCCATTCTTTAATGTCCCACTATCACAAACTCAGCCCCATCAGCTACCATTCCGTCCTCATGAAGATGGACTGTATTCTCTGAAATTGTGAACCAAAAAAACCTTTTCAGTGGAAGGGGAAGTCCTTGGTCCTGCCAAGGTTGAACCTGATGTAGGGGATTGTTGGGGGGTGCTAAGGAGGGTGGATGGAAGGGAACACCCTTTATAGAAGGGGAGGGGAAAGGTTAGGGAGCTATGAACAGGAAACTGGGAAAGGAATAACATTTGAAATGTAAATAAGAAATACCCAATTTAATAAAAATGGGGGAAAAAAGAATGGCCTGTTCATATCTTGGCAAATCAATAAGCAAAGAATTCTGCCTGGGACCAGAAGCAAATAGCATCCTTAAGGCCTCCCCCTAATGCCCCACTTTCCATAACTAGACCATACTCATAAAGATTCTACAGTCTTCCCAAAACACACTACTACTTGGCATCCAAGAATTTGAATATATGAGCCTACAAAGTACATTTCACATTCAAACCCTAAGAGCTGGGACGCAAATAGGAATTATTTCCCATTGTTTCAAATTGAGAAAAATACATCTCCCAAAGTACATCATCCTGCTATTTACCACAGGAACAAGACTCACTAGAACACGAAGTTTGCTCTTGCAGTGCATTGCATTTTTCTAGTGTGTAAAAATTAGGAGGAAAACACACTGACACAGGCTAGCTAGCACTCTGCTACCTCCACCTCCTCCCCATCCCATCCTGCTCACGCATGCATAAGAACATGCAAGCAAGATATCATTCGAATCAAGAGTACCTGATGTGAATCAGCTAAACCTTCAGGCAGGAAGTCAAAGCACAGCCGGAATGGCTTTCCCAAGCCTCTGGCTCTGTGAAGGAATGCCTTGAAACCTTAAACCTGACTCCAAAACAATCAGTAGGCCTTGTTCTGACAGGTGAGCACAATTTAGCCAGTATGTTTAGAAACAATTCACTTAGTGTCATTTTTATTTTGACACAAATGAATGAAATACGTAAGAAGTTGGAAGAGAAACTAACAACCTTTGTACCGAAGACTTTTGCTGATGCTATTTTGTTTATAAACATAAAATTCATACTGCTCTGGGAGAGAGGTGTAGTAGGTTAGCAAAGACACACACAACAGAAACTAAATCAATAGCTCTCTGAAAAGCTGTCTTCACCTTGGATTGCAGAGTTTTGCTGTTCAGGCTTTATACTCAATGTGCCAACTGTATCACGATAGCGGGATGCTACCAACAGCAGCCTTCTAACAACATTGAGCCTTGTTGCAAGTTTTACAGAACTTGTTCTATGGCATTGCTGGCAATGGCAAGGCTCAGCTCATATGACCTTAAATACCCAAGGATCGTGATAAAGCATCAAGAAATGACTGCGCCTCTCTAGTGGGACCATACAGCATACAGCAGCATACAATAAAATGAAAATAGTGATAACCTATATGCTATGATTATGGCCTGTATACAATCATCAATGCTGACTGTGTGTTATCGAGGCCCAATGAAATGGGGTTTGGTTTGTATGGGCTGGCCTTCTAATATGAGGAGCACCCTCGTGAAGGCAGAGGAGGGGGTTATAATGGGGGTTTTCGAAGGGGAAATTGGGAAGGGGATAATATTTGATATGTAAATGAACAAAATAACCAATAAAACTTTGTAAAAACTTTAGCTGTGTTGATATTAGGGCAACTCCACAGCCATACCCCATCTTTCTCATCATACCCCTTGGGAAAAACCCCAGGAGAAAGCAAACTGGTAGGGTTAGAAAAGCAGGAAAGGGTCAAAGAAAGCAGCAAAACCTAACTGCTCCCCATAGGGATAACCAAAGTTAAAGCATCCCAGCTGGCTTTAGGAACAGGGCAAAGACCCAAGCAAGGAGACACTGGAGAACAAATCCACAGCTATCTAGCTTTTAGGTGGGAAGATGCTGTACTGGATTCGCCTAGTGAAACAAAGGCTTTCCCAAGGTTTATACGCCTATCTCTCTACTATTACTGCTATTATTACTTCCAGTTAAAGGTAATGGAATCTTTACTTTTTCCAAGTTAAATAATGTTTTAGGCGGGGGCTGTAAGTCAGTTAGTGAAGCATTCTAGTATCATGCAAAAGGCTCAGACACCAAATATACTTGGGATAGTGGCACAGGTCTGTAATACCAGCACTTAGAATGCAGAGGCAGGAGGATCAGAAGTTCAAAGTTGTTCTCCACTACACAGAGAGTTTGAAGTTAGCCTAAGATGCCAGGTACTCTGTCTCTAAGAATAAATACAATAATGAAAATGAGTCCTGATACTCTTTTAAGGAAGAGAATAAAACCTAATATTCATTATCTATTATACAATAGAACCTCTGGCATTTTCATTTCCCCCCCATGCTAAACTCAATTAACACTGTTAGTGCCATCATTTAACATGGGCTGCAGATGCTAACTCATTCACTTAAGGTTCTATATCAAATAACTAGTGGAAGGATTTTAATTTAAATATTCATTTTTTTTACCTTTGCAGTCATCAGTTTTTTGCAGGGCAACATCTCTTACTATTTAGAGAAGACTAATGCAGTTGCAATTTAATTCTACATATCAAATTATTACATTACACCAGAAAAGGTGCTTTACAGCACTTCATTTACAATAACTCTCTAAATTACATCATGACAATCCTACAGCAAAATATTTCTCAAGGAGAGGACTTGAGAGATGTTTTTTTTCTTGTTAGAGGAAGTAAAACTCATTTGACACTTTTAGTTGCCACAGCATGGTGTACTGTTCTTGTGACTCTACCCAAGTACAGATCAGTAGCTATGATGGTTGGTTTTAAATGTTAACATGCTACAGGTAAGAATCACCCAAGAGTCTCAATTGAGGAATTGCCTAAACCACATTGGCTTGTGCACTTGGCTAGAGTGGGGGTGTCTTGATTGTTGATTGATGTAGGAGGACTCGACTCATTCTAGGCAGCACCATTCCTTGGCAGGTGGTGCTGGACTATACAGAAAAGTTGGTTGAATATAAGGTGGCAGTTAGTAAGCACCATTCTTCATGAGTCCTTGGTTGGAGTTAATGCTATGTAGAATAGCAAACATGCCTGCCTTTACGTTTCTAATTTCAGGCCCTGCCTTGACTTCCTTCGGTGATGCATTATGACCAGGAAATGTTCCTCCCTCCAAGTTGCTTTTGGTCACAGTAGTTCATCACAGCATAAAAAATAAAATTAGAATTACCTCATGGCTGTAGAATGACTCTGATACTGGAGTGCAGTACACAGTGTGGTGTCTCCTGAGGTGGATATGGCAAAAGATAGATCAACACGAGGGTCACATAGCACCTGTGAAACCATAGAAGTAGAGTGGAGTGTGCCTGCTGTCATAATGTGTATGACTGTGCTTACTGTCTATTCCTGCCATTCCCACTATAGGTATACTCCTTCAAGTCAAGGGTTTTCATCCTCAGGACTACTGACACATTGGAGTGGATAATGCTTGCTTTTAGGGACTAGCCAGTGCATCATAGGATTAGTAGCAACAGCCTGGGACTAGGATCAGCAGGTGGGTTGA
The DNA here is from genome assembly GCF_011064425.1 of Rattus rattus. Lineage (NCBI taxonomy): Eukaryota > Metazoa > Chordata > Mammalia > Rodentia > Muridae > Rattus > Rattus rattus. The sequence goes on along the minus strand of NC_046172.1, from coordinate 119,718,484 downwards.
GAGAGGTACTTGCTTTTGTCACAAAATGTAAGGAAACACCAAAAGCTCAGTGACTATCATTAAACAATACTTCAGTGTATTCTGAAAATCACAAATGAATGGTCTCATGGCATTTCAAGATAAATCTGAAGCGCATCTATATTACCCAGAAAAACCATTCGTAGGTATAGAACCAGAGGAATCTAAATCAATATATCACAGAAATACAGGCACATCCATATCTACTGCAGCACTATTCACAAAAGCCAGAAAATGAAACCCTGACATGCCCATCAATAGACAGATAAAGAAAAGCTTAATTCAGCTGTAAAGAAGGAAATTATGTCGTTTTAACATAATGAATGGACATGGAGAGTAAATAAGCTTGATTAGAAAGACAAATGCTGTGTGTGTCTCTGGCTTGTAGATTCTAGACTTAACTGTATATAGGTACATATATGTGTATGATAGTATATAAAAGTAAAAAGTAGACTCTATGGGAGGAGGAAAGGGTCTAAAGCAGGAGAGAACAAGAAAAGAGAATAAAAATTAACACAAAAATCATTAGTTTTCCCAAATATAAATTATAAGCATACTGAAAATTAGATCAGGGAGATAATTCCACTCACAAACAAAATCAAGAAAAGATAAAATAGCCAAGGAAATGAAAGACAACGAACACTTCATTACAGTGAAAGGAAAACTGAAAGAAATAACAGAAGATTGAAAAAATCCCATATTCATGGATTGGTAGCATTAATATTGTGAAAATGACCATCCTACTGAATGCAGTTTACAGATTCAAGATGATTCCCATTAAAATTTCAATTCCTTACAGAAATTATTTAAAAAATCTAAAGTTTCGTGTGAAACACAAAAGACCCACGAGACCAAAACAATCCCAAACAATAAAAGAGTGATTGATGATATCACCATTCCATATTTCAAATTATAGTACAATAATATACTGATAAAAAACCCAGCATGGTATTGGCATGAAAAAACAAACACTGATCAATGGGATAGAATTGAGGGTCTACATATAAACCCACACTTTTACATTCACTTAATTTTTGATTGACAGGCCAACAATACACATTGGAGAAAAGATACCATCTTTAACAAATGGTGCTGGTCAAACCAGGTAGATAAATGAAGAATGAAAATAGATTCTTATCTCTCACCCTGACCAAAACTCATTTTCAAGCAGATGAAGGAACTCAGATATTAAGACAAAGAGTTAATACAGAGGACCTAATGAAAGTAAAAGCTTCTGGACAGCAAAGAATGTCATCATTGTAGTGAAAAGGTAGCCTTTCAGATGAGAAAAAAATTACCAGCCGTATATCTGAGAGTGTTAGTCTCTAGAATACACAAAGAAAACACACACACACACACACACACACACACACACACACGCACGCGCGCACGCGCGCACGCGCGCACGCGCGCGCGCATGCATGTGCCAAAACAAAGGCCCTAAGCATTCAGAAAACAAAGACCCTAATTAAAAATCAGGCATGGTCCACATGCAGAAGAATGAAATTAGACCTATATCTATCACCTTAAACATAAATTAGCTCCAAGTGGATCAAAGACATCAATTTGAGACCCAAAATGCAAAAACAATTAAAATATAGGCAGTGCCCTACAAAGGGAAGTATAAAAGGACTTTCTGAATGGGACTTCATGTGCCCAGGAATCAAGGCTAACAATTGATTTGTAGGACCTAATAAAATTAAAAAATCTTCCGTAGAGCTAAGAAAATAATCAAGTGAAGAAGAACCCACAGAATAGGAATCTTTTCCAGTTATACATCAGTCAAAGGAATAATATGCTTAATATATAAAGAATTAAAAAAATAGTCAAAGAAACAAATGACCCAGTTAAAATTCAGCAAGAAACTCCCAATTGATACATATTCAATATATCCCCCATACCTAGGACTTAAGGAACATTGTAGAATGAGGGGCAGTATGATTGTAAGAGCCAAACTGGATCAGGGACTTTGCTGTCAGATTGTGTCTCCTGGCAACATCATAAAAGTCCATCAGATCCAGAATTCCCCTAGCCTATCCATCCCTGTCTCTCCAGATTATTCTTTGCCTTACTGCAGCCTACTTGAAAGAACCCTTCCTTCCACCACACCTCCAACTCCCATGAACCTTGCCTCTTTGTTTGGACAAGGTCAGCTTAGATTTTTCCTGAATCCCTTCTCAGCCCTTTATCCTAATGACCGTTATTGCTTTCTGCCACCTACTGACCTGAAGAAGCACCTTCTACCAGGAAATCCAAAGCTACCTCATTTTCCTAAGATCTGGACAGAGTACTAGAAGCCAAGAAATGGAACATCCACCTCACAAAACAAGACCAGATATCAATACCTAGAATCACCTTAACCATCCCAATCCCAGATGCTCATGCAGGAGCTCAAAAACCACAAATAATAACAGCCAAGACAATATGCATCAACCTGAAGCCAGTAACCCTACTATAGTAAACCCTGAGAAATGCAACATAGCTGAAGAAAAGGAGAAGGACATCAAAATAGCAATTAGAAAGGTGTTCTTGGGCTTCAAGAAGATATAAATAAATCCCATAGTGAAATCTATGAAAACACAAAGGAATGATACAGTGAAATCAGTTCAAGATATGAAAGTAGAAATAGAATCACTAAATAAATCATTCAACTTAGATAAAAGTAGAAATTAAAATTTTATCATATCAAATAAAAAGCTAAGAGGTCAGTCTCTCAACAAAATCATGGAAAAATACTCACTAATCTAAAGAACCCTATCAAGGTACAGAATGCATACAGAACATAAAACAGACACCAGAAAAAAATTTCATGACACATAAAAATCAAAACATTAATGTTCAGAAAAAAGAGAGAAAATTAAGAGCTTCAAAAGAATAAGACCCAGTAATATAATGGCAGACTTCTTAGAATAATATCTGCAAATCAAAACAACCCTGAGAATCCACCTCACACCAGTCAAAATGGCTAAGATCAAAAACTCAGGTGACAACAGATGCTAGCAAGGATGTGGAGAAAAAGGAACACTCCTTCATTGTTGGTGGAATTGCAAGCTGGTACAACCACTCTGGAAATCAGTCTGGCAGTTTCCCCCAGAAAATTGGACATTCTACTACCTGAGGACCCAGCTATACCACTCCTGGGCATATACTCAAATGATGCTCCAACATATAACGTGGATACATGCTCCACTATGTTCATAGCAACCTTATTGATAATAGCCAGAAGCTGGAAAGAACCCAGATGCCCTTCAACAGAGGAATGGATACAGAAAATGTGGTACATCTACACAATGGAATATTACTCAGCTATCAAAAACAATGACTTTATGAAATTCATAGGCAAATGGAGGGAACTGGAAAATATCATCCTGTGTGAGGTAATCCAGTCACAAAAGAACACACATGGTATGCACTCACTGATAAGTGACTATTAGGCCAAAAGTTTGGAATACCTAAGAAAAAAATTCACAGATCATATAAAGCTCAAGAAGAAGGAAGACCAAAATGTGGATGCTTCATCCCTTCTCAGAAAGGAGAACAAAATACTCACAGGAGGAACTACAGGGACAAAGAGTAGAGCAGAGACTGAAGGAAAGGTCATCCAGAGACTGCCCCACTTGGGGATCCATCCCATATGCAGCCACCAAACCCAGTCACTATTGCTGATGCCAAGAAGTGCTTGCTGACAGAAGTCAGATATGGATGTCTCCTGAGAGGCTTTGCCAGAGCTTTACTGATATAGATGAGGATGCTTGCAGCTAACTATTAGACTGAGGATGGGGACCCCAGCGCAGGAGTTAGAGAAAGGATTGAAGGAGCTGAAAGGGTTTGCAACCCCATAGGAAGAACAACAACATCAACCTACCAGAATGCACCAGAGCTCCCAGGGACTAAACCACCAACCAATGAGTACACATGAAGGGACCCATGACTCCAGCCTCATACATAGCAGAGGATGGCATTGTCCAGCAACAATAGGAGGAAAAGCCCTTGGTCCTGTGAAGACTTGTTTCCCCAATGTAAGGATGTCAGGGCAGTGAGGGGGAGTGGGTGGGTGGGAGGGAACATCCTCATAGAAAGCAGGGGAGGGGAGGATATGGGAGTTGGGGAAAAGAGGATAACATTTGAAATGTAAATACATAAAATATCCAAGAAAAATAAAATTAAAAAAAGAACAATATCTGAGTTCTCAATGAAAAATCTAAAAGCCAGAAGGGAGTGGATAGATACTCTACAAACTCTAAGATAATCCCAGGTGCCAAGGATAGGCATCACCTAAGGGTAAAAGGTCAAGCTATACCCACAACTATACCCAACGAAACTATCAATCACAATAGATGGAGGAAGAAAAACATTCTTCAATAAAACCAAATTAAAACAGTATCTATCTACCAAACCAGCTCTACAGAAGTCACTAGAAGGAAAACATAAGTTTGAAGAAGTTAACTGCATTAAGAAAACACAAAAAACAGATAGTTCCAGAACAATGAGTTGAAAGAGGGAGAAAAAGCCCATAGCAGAACAACAAAATTACAGAAATAAATAGTCACTGCTTGTTATTAAAACATTCTAAATATAATGAGTTTCACCTCCCCTTCTCAAAGATACAGACTAGCATGTCAGATTAGAAAACAGAATTCACTTTTCTGGTGCATGCAAGAAATATACCTCACCACCAAGGATAGACATCACTTCAGGGTAAAAGGTCAAGCAAATGGATCCAAGAAGCAAACAGTTTTCCTGATTTTAATATCTGACAGTCTTCAAAACAAAACTAATTAGAGGAGATAGGGAAAGATACTACATACACAAATGAAAAACTACCAAGAGGATATTGGAATTCTACACATTTGTGCACCAAACAAAAAGACACAAGTTCAGAATAGAAACACTTCTATAGCTTAAATTACATATTGACCATCACACACCGATAGTGAGAGACTTCAATACCTCACCCTCACCAATATACAAGTCACCCAAACAAAAACTTAACAGAGGAATACTGGAGCTAACTGATGTCATAAATCAAATGTGCCTAACAGATTTACAAAACATCTAACCCAAATACAAACAAATACGCTTTCTCAGCATGCATGAATCTTTCTCCAAAACTGACCACATACATGGACACAATACATAACCATTAACAGATAAAAATGAAAAAAGAAATAACACCCTATATCCTATCTGACACCCATAGATTAAAGCTCAATATCAGCAACAGAAAGTATACAAACTCACAGGAATCTGAATAATGTATCACTGAATTTCAAAAACGTGGGTCAAGACAGAAATTACGATGAAGTTAAAAACTTTTTAGAGTCGACTGAAAATGAAAATACAACATATTCAAACTTATGGCACACAATGATGGCAGTTCTGAGAGGCAAGTTCATAGCACTATGTGCCTCCATAAAAAATAGGAGAGATGTAATATTAGCAACTTAATAGCATACCTGAAAGCTCTAGAACAAAACGAAGAAATAATATTCAAATTGAGTAGCCAGTAAGAAATAATCAAATCTCTAAATTCATAGGTCAGTAGATAAAACTGGAAACAATCATTCTGAAAGAGGGAACTCAGACCCAAAAAGAAAAATACCAAATCTTTTCTGTCATTGTGGATGTTAGATTTGAATCTCTAGATATTTATGTTCCATTTGTAATACTTTGAAGAAGACATTTTGTTTTTGTTTTTGTTTGAGACAGGGTTCTCTGTCCTGGAATTTGTTCTGTAGACCAGGGTGGCTTCTAACTCAGAGATCTGCCTGCCTCTGATTCCCAAATGTTGAGATTAAAAATGTGCGCCATGACTGTCTGACAGAAAAGTCATCATTTTATTTTGATAATGCAAGGAGTGTGGCGTGCATTATGTGGTAAGTGTGAATAGAAATAGGAACCAATATATATATATATATATATATATATATATATATATATATATATATATATATATATCCTCCACCATACCCATCCACTGCATTGCTAAACTAGTTATTGTGACTCACAGAGAAAAATTCTTCTAATGGAACAGCCATTTTTCTTACTGTGTGGCCCTGCCTGAAATGTAATAGAAATCAGCTTTTAGCACAAAGAACAACTTATATGCTTCTATGCTTCAAAATTCAAAGATATACAATTGCAACCCAAATTCTGCCAAAACATGTCAGATCATTCAAACATCTCCTCTGTATCTGAAGATAAGAGTAAAAGTCTAGTAAGTATATTCTTTATTTCTCAACTTAATCAAGTAGAGCTTTCTGTTGACTCCATGATTTCCATGGTTAGAAGAAAGTTAGATTTCTCCTTTATGAAAATAAATTCTAATCATAAGAATCACAGGAACGTACAGTCCCTCAATACTAGACTACCACCTTGTGATGCAGCACTGGATTCATTTGGAAGAATTTGCACTATCACAGTTAAAGCTCTAGGGTGGAGATGGATAGGCTGACACATTCAGACATTCAGAAATAACTTGTTCAGCAGTCTGTGACAAGTATAAAAGGCAAAGGAAAGCAGGGCTCCAAGAGTCATTAATCTAAATTAATTAACCCAGGGACATTGTCATAGAATTTTAGCTTCACTGCAGAATCCGAGGGAATACAATGCTTCAGGTAGGTAAGCTTTTTCGTTGTGGGCTGTTTATTTACAATGAACTGCAGAAGAGGGTTAATCTAATGGGATGCAGGACTGCATTGGATGGCGAAATGCATTGTGACCAACATCCATTTGAGGTATCAATTAACTTTTAATTCTTAGAGGGAAACAAAAGCTGCCTCACACAAAGACCAAATTGGGGGTGGTATAAGGGGCACATTGCTCATGGAACCTTAGGCTCACTACCTTTTTGTACTGGGGAAAGGCCTCCTTATCTAACACAAAGGAGCTGAAGAGTAGGGAGGGAGAAGGGTGAATTGGTGTGTGGCCTGTTAACTCAATGATGTTTCTAAAGCCTGAATGGAAGAGTCAAAGCCACCCAAGTCACAACAGCGCTAAGTCAACAGCTTGGCCCAGACAGCATGAACTGAATGGAAATGCAAATGGTTCAGTCCAATAACTGTTTGGGCTTGTCAGTTGGTCTACCAGCTCTTGCCTCGCTGGAACCTTTTTAACTGTACACTCAATAGCAAATCACCTTCCTAGACCCTGTATCTAAACTCCAAAGTACTCCAGGGAAAACTCTGAATGACCCATCCAAAATGAAGAAAACAACTACAACAAAATCATGGGGTAGCTGCATCAAATAGAAAAGAATATTTATATTGTTCTAAGTTCCCCTAAAAGACTCTTTTTGGGGCAGCAGCCATGTGACTTTGCAAAAACACCAGCTGTTGTCCTACAGAAGAGTCTCACGTTCATCAGGGAAGAAAATTCTTTCCATGAAGTGCTGTTGTAGACATGTCTGGCTTCCAACCATCAGACACACAGGAGCACATAATTAATTTGTTTTTCAGGGGAGCCACCTCATGCTTTTCTTCAAATTCAATCAAAACATACACATTCTAAATAGAAACACGTTTATTTGAAGCCCCTTTGCATGAGCAGCTGTCTGTGCCTGGCCTGGCCGAAGAGGCAAATTGTATTCATCTCTGCACTCCAGTCAGTAAATGCTCGGCTTTGTTCATCTCCATGAGCGGAGGCAGTCACACTATGTCAATTGGGCAAGAAGCCTTAATGATCCCAGGCAGGTGTCCTCACACGCTGCCCAGGTGAGGAGGTCAGTCTGTGTACCATGAATTGTACACTTGTCCTCAGTTTGCAAAGCCTCTCCCCACCCCTGTCAATTACTGTCCTTAGTGCCTTTGCCCACACAAGAGAAAGGAGTCTGCTCGAGCCTGCTTGGGGACGTCGCCTCTCACTATGTAAGAATTCTGACAACCAAGAGCCACTGTTCTCAAAAGAAGAGAGGCAAAGCGCTCTCCAGAAATTAGACAAAATGAAATTATAATAATATGAAAGAAAAAACAGCTGCTAAGGCCTAGTAAAGAAGCTGCCAGAAGCACAAAGATGTCCCCTTTCTCCCTCTGCAAAAGCTTGTTGGAGCTGATTCACATTCACATTCTTAAGTTCCCAAAAGGTAAGGCATAGTTTATTCTTGCTCTCAATGGGTTTGGAAATGTCATTGTCAGAGCTAAGGCAAAAGCACAGAGAATAATAATTATGTTTCATATTTATTTCAGGGTTTTTTTTTTTTTTTGCTTTCCCAAAGCCCTAGCCTTCCTATTGCCGTATTTTATTCCTTTCCCATCTGTTGAGATAGGCAAGGTAAGCACTCATATCTTTACATGATAGACTAAAGTAAGTTCTTTAGTTAAGGGACTTGCATATAAACCATACAACAAACCAGCGTCAGAGTGAGAGTCAGAGCTAGGTCCCAGATGTATATGTAAATGAAGTCAAGCACATATGTAAATGAAGTTGAAGTCCTGGGGCCCTAGCAGAGTCATGGAATGGCTCCTTCAAGTCCCAGGGGAGTACAGTTAGATATAGCCTAGGTTAGGCGGAGCAAGGCATATCAGGGAAGAGAAGGAGGAGACAATAAAGGGAGTGCCTACTTGGATTAGAACCTGGTTCTCGGTGTTCTTTGGTAAGAAAGTAATTACGTTTTTCTGAAAACACTGCAGGACCATAGGATTTCCCACAAATACAGAACTTCTGCCTCATAACCTTTTCTGAAAGTTTTTTGCTCTTATACAGGTAGGTTCTTCTCCAGTGGGAGCCAGTTTTCACCTCTCTGTTGTTTTCAAGGTCTGTTTTGTATGTATCCATTTATTATAACCAAACATATTCCAACTGACTTCTAGTGGGTTCAATCAGCATCTAGGTTATGTTGTCTAATATGAATTCATTTTTGACCATGATGTAGTGCCAAAGGGCACTGAAATGAAGCTGCTGCCTCTGTATGGCCTTGTGATAAGCAGCAGCAGCAGCAGCAGCAGCAGCAGCAGCGGCAGCAACAACAACAACAATAACAACAACAAACCAGACAGTTTCTAAGGTTCAAAGTCTAACTCTAACCACATCTCTTAGAACCAATTACACAATTCTCTCCTAATTTCATTTGCTTGATGTGAAGCCAGGCAATAAATTGATACTATCCAAAAATCATCCCATGTATTATCTATGGTATAGAATGCACTCTATTGAATTTTAGCCAACAAAATTCTGTTCTTTTTCCTAAGTCACTGTGAATGCCCATCCCATGGTAAGTGTTATGTCACGTTATTGGCTGAGACTGTTGCTATCTTCATCACACTGCCTTTCCCTCCTCACATGCTGTGCTCCAAGGAAGGTCGTCTCCTACCTTCCTGCCTTTGCTCATGCTAGTTCCTTGGATTGAATTGAAATGCCGCTTCTTGGTTTTGTATGATAATTTTGTTTCTCTTTTGAGACTTAGCTCAGGGAGCATGAATTCCTGGAAGTTTTCAGAAAAATATCAACAGAGAGAATGGTACCCAAATCCTATCATGACACCTATGAACTCCTCACATAATTACACTCACTGCATTGCCTTGTAGTCTCTACTCTCCTATGAATCATTATATATTCTTCCAAAACAAGACTGTCTGTCAATCACTTACCCCTAACCTCTAAAGAGCTCTACAAGCAAAGGTGCCCTAGGCTCTGGAAGGGAACAGGAAGTGCAAGTTTGCTTCCTGAATTAATTATGAGTTTTACTTACCCCGATCCCCACACAGCAGCTGAAGTACCTTCATGCTGGTGAGATCCGTTTGTTACCTTGTATTGAAGGACAGATGGACACAATTAAATATGTCCGAATTGTCACAGAGCAATATACTATCAGGTTTTTTGTTGTCTGTTTATATTACAATCATGAAGGAACCACTCTGATGTTTTGGAATGAAATATAACTGAAGAACCATCATCAACAGTGAGACAGGGTAGTTCCTCCATTGGGTTCAAGACTCTTCCCCCTGCCCTGTGTGATTAATCCCAACAAGCATTCCTTGAGGCCAGCTCACCTAAATCTTCACTGCTATCATTTGCCAAGCAACAAGCGTTCTCATATGTGCGCCTCCTTCCAACTGGGTGAAGGAAGAGCTACGAGCTCCATCTATCTCATATAAAAAGTCACTAAGCAAAAAAAGTCACCTAAACTCATATTAAAGAACTTCCTGGGGTTGGGGATTTAGCTCAGTGGTAGGTATTTTGCCTAGGAAGCGGAAGGCCCTGGGTTCAGTCCGAGAAAAAAGCTCGAGAAAAAAAAAAAGAACCAAAAAAAGAGAGAGAGACTTCCTAGATTGATTACTTTGATCATTCTGTGAAAACAAGTCCAAGTAAAGCAATTTAAGAAACATTTTATTTGGGCTCGCAATTCCCTGTCATTGCAGGGAAGATGTGGCCATAACAGTGTCAGGCAGCTGGTCACCTGACTAGGAAGCAAAAAATGATGAATGCTCAATTCACACTTTCCTTTTTCTTCAGTCCAGGCCAAGTGCCTTCTTCATTCGTAGTAGGGTTTCCATCTCAGTTAAACCAACCTAGAAACTCTCTCACAGGCAGGCCTATGTAGTGAGAATTTTGGTTTCTTTAAAAACCCAGTTGTGTAATGTGAATATGCTTTTGTTTTAATATCAGGCTGTTTCAGATTGTCCACAGCAGCTATGATTTGTCTCATGCTCTAGCATGTATAATTCTGTCCAGTGTAGATGGTTTCCATGGGGATTCTGGGGACTCTGGAGAGAGTATGTAAATGTCAGAGTATCACGAGGCTACAGAGGCTGCTGCTCCTGCTTCCTGCTGCTGAGGTTTGTTTGCTAAGTGGTCACGAGCTAAGAGAGAAGAAGAAATTGGATATCTTGACAGTAATGATCAACATTGCCTCAAGGAATTCCACGCCTCAAGGAATCAGCCGGAAATAGTCTAAAGAAATCTTCTTCCCTTTCCCCCTCTAACCTTAATTCCCCCCTATCTGCTGTTGGGGGGTTGGAAGGGATTGGGATGGAGAAGGGTGGTAGGTAAAAGAACCTAATAAAATAGCCAAAAAGCACAGTTATAGGCCTATAGGATTGTTACCTAGGTGATTCGAAAGCCTAGTAAGCTGACAATAAATATTAACCATCATGCTTTCCTATGGTTACAGAGTAAGTTGAAAGCCCCATTAGAATGTCAAGTCTTGGAGTTTTGAGGCCAAGAGTTAACCTTTTAATCCCCGTGGTCCATATTTATAGGTGTGCCCCAATATTATTACCTAAGTGACCCAAATATCAGAAACTGGAAAGTCTACACAAATAAAGGAGATCATGTTCTTTTCGCTCTTCCTGGAGTTACATGTGTAGAAGGGACACAAGTGTATACTCACAGATAACTCTTTAGTCAGACAGAAAAGAACACTATAAAATGAAACAGAATCTCATTGATAGAAATGGATAAGTATAAATGGAAGAGATCTTGCAATATAAATGTCTTTTTGTACAAGGAAATCTCAAAAGCTTTAGGCTTTTGCTTTATTTATTTTGTTCTCCCTCAAGCCCCAACACTTCATCTCTTTCCCTTTAATTTGTGTCTGCCTTTCCTGAAACATAACTTTCCATAACTTCCTTGAGCCATCCACCCTTTATGGCTCTTTCTACTATTCTCCTTGCCACAAATATTCATTGTTCGAGAGTACATTTGAAAAAGGAGTGCAGGTTTGGATTATATGACTTCTGAGATTCCTTTGAATTCTGAGAATGGAAGATTCCATGAGCAATGTACTCAGATGTACAGAGAAACTCAAGAGGAAACTGTAGAAAAACAGAAAGGACTACTCTAGAAACTCACTGACTTTAAAACCTTCACATTTGTTTTATTATTTTATATGCATCAGGGTCTCAGGGTGAAATCACCTATACCTTCCTCTTGGTTCTTGTATTCTAGTTTTAACCACTTCAGCAATTTCCAGATGTTGGTTAGACTCTTGCTAATAGAAGTATGTTTTATTTTCAAATAAAAATTTGATTCAAGTCAAGGCCAAAGTTTTCAAGAGTGAGTTAGAAATCATTCTTTTAGTTCAAAGCTGATTTTATATACAGCAAAATGTCCTTGCCCTCATTCATCCATCAGCTTTCTATACTAGTCTGGTAATCTTAAGCAATTAAATACTAGTCTAGGTCCCTATCTATTCCAGGTTTACAATGGACTTGTAGGCAAGTCGATAATAATTATCTGAACTCTAAACCATTATCTAAATCCAATAATAGGATTAAAGATAATTCAGAGTTTCCACCCATTAACCCCTAGCAGACCCCAAGGGCTAGGGACTATTTCCATGGATTATTCTTTCATTTAAAATAGTAATGTCCCCATTAGGAACCAAGGGACATATAGCTGAATTCAAGAGGGTACAGAACTGCAAAGACTGGGAAGTGAGTGTGATTTGGGTGTGTTATGTGAAATTTCTAAATAATCAATAAAATATTATGTTGGGAGAAAAGAAAGTGGAAGAATAGTACACAGAAACAGAAACTACTGATAAATCATGTATTTGCTAAGGAGCTCCTAAATACAAGTTATAAATTACTTTTTACAACTCAATTCAACGATAAAGACATAGGACACAAATAAAATGTAGGCAAAACGTCATATTAGATATTTGTGATCACTAGTTTTTTCTTTTTTTTATTTATTTTTTATTATTATTAACTTGAGTATTTCTTATATACATTTCGAGTGTTATTCCCTTTCCCGGTTTCCGGGCAAACATCTCCCTCCCCCTCCCCTTCCTTATGGGTGTTCCTCCCAACCCCTCCCCCATTGCTGCCCCTCTCCCCAACAGTCTAGTTCATGGGGTTCAGTCTTAGCAGGACCCAGGGCTTCCCCTTCCACTGGTGCTCTTACTAGGATATTCCATTGCTACTTCACGAGGTCAGGAGTCCAGGGTCAGTCCATGTATAGTCTTTGGGTAGTGGCTTAGTCCTGGAAGCTCTGGTTGGTTGGCATTGTTGTACATATGGGGTCTCGAGCTCCTTCAAGCTCTTCCAGTTCTTTCTCTGATTCCTTCAACGGGGGTCCTGTTCTTAGTTCAGTGGTTTCCTGCTGGCATACGCCTCTGTATTTGCTGTATTCTGACTGTGTCTCTCAGGAGCGATCTGCATTCACATTTTGATCATCCATCTTGAGTTTCATTTGTTCTAGGCATCTAGGTAATTCAAGCATTTGGGCTAATAGCCACTTATCAATGAGTACATACCATGTATGTCTTTCTGTGATTGGGTTAGCTCACTCAGGATGATATTTTCCAGTTCCAACCATTTGCCTACAAATTTCATAGTAAAGTCATTGTTTTGATAGCTGAGTAATATTCCATTGTGTAGATGTACCACATTTTCTGTATCCATTCCTCTGTTGAAGGGCATCTGGGTTCTTTCCAGCTTCTGGCTATTATAAATAAGGCTGCGATGAACATAGTGGACACGTGTCTTTTTTTTTATATGTTGGGGCATCTTTGGGTATATGCCCAGGAGAGGTATAGCCGGATCCTCAGGCAGTTCAATGTCCAATTTTCTGAGGAACCTCCAGACTGATTTCCAGAATGGTTGTAGCAGTCTGCAATCCCACCAACAATGGAGGAGTGTTCCCCTTTCTCCACATCCTCGCCAGCATTTGCTGTCACCTGAGTTTTTGATCTTAGCCATTCTCACTGGTGTGAGGTGAAATCTCAGGGTTGTTTTGATTTGCATTTCCTTATGACTAAAGATGTTGAACATTTCTTTTAGGGTGTTTTTCTCGCCATTCGCATTCCTCAGCTGTGAATTCTTTGTTTAGCTCTGAACCCCATTTTTTAATAGGGTTATTTGTCTCCCTGCTCTCTAACTTTTTGAGTTCTTTGTATATTTTTGATATAAGGCCTCTATCTGTTGTAGGATTGGTAAAGATCTTTTCCCAATTTGTTGGTTGCCGTTTTGTCCTAACCACAGTGTCCTTTGCCTTACAGAAGCATTGCAGTTTTATGAGATCCCATTTGTCGATTCTTGATCTTAGAGCATACGCCATTGGTGTTTTGTTCAGGAAATTTTTTCCAGTGCCCATGTGTTCCAAATGCTTCCCTAGTTTTTCTTCTATTAGTTTGAGTGTATCTGGTTTGATGTGGAGGTCCTTGATCCACTTGGACTTAAGCTTTGTACAGGGTGATAAGCATGGATCGATCTGCATTCTTCTACATGTTGACATCCAGTTGAACCAGCACCATTTGCTGAAAATGCTATCTTTTTTCCATTGGATGGTTTTGGCTCCTTTGTCAAAAATCAAGTGCCCATAGGTGTGTGGGTTCATTTCTGGGTCTTCAATTCTGTTCCATTGGTCTATCTGTCTGTCTCTGTACCAATACCATGCACTTTTTATCACTATTGCTCTGTAATACTGCTTGAGTTCTGGGATAGTGATTCCCCCTGAAGTCCTTTTATTGTTGAGGATAGTTTTAGCTATCCTGGGTTTTTTGTTATTCCAGATGAATTTGCAAATTGTTCTGTCTAACTCTTTGAAGAATTGGATTGGTATTTTGATGGGGATTGCATTGAATCTGTAGATCGCTTTTGGCAGAATGGCCATTTTTACTATATTAATCCTGCCAATCCATGAGCATGGGAGATCTTTCCATCTTCTGAGATCTTCTTCAATTTCTTTCTTCAGAGTCTTGAAGTTCTTATTGTACAGATCTTTCCCTTGCTTGGTTAAAGTCACACCGAGGTACTTTATATTATTTGGATCTATTATGAAGGGTGTCATTTCCCTAATTTCTTTCTTTGTTTCTCTTTGTGTAGAGGAAGGCTACTGATTTATTTGAGTTAATTTTATACCCAGCCACTTTGCTGAAGTTGTTTATCAGCTTTAGTAGTTCTTCTGGTGGAACTTTGGGATCACTTAAATATACTATCACATCATCTGCAAATAGTGATATTTTGACTTCTTCATTTCCGATCTGTATCCCCTTGACCTCCTTTTGTTGTCTAATTGCTCTGGCTAGAACTTCAAGAACTATATTGAATAAGTAGGGAGAGAGTGGGCAGCCTTGTCTAGTCCCTGATTTTAGTGGATTGCTTCAAGTTTCTCTCCATTTAGTTTAATGTTATCCACTGGTTTGCTGTATATGGCTTTTACTATGTTTAGGTATGGGCCTTGGATTCCTATTCTTTCCAGGACTTTTTTATCATGAAGGGGTGTTGAATTTTTGTCAAATGCTTTCTCAGCATCTAATGAAATGATCATGGTTTTGTTCTTTCAGTTTGTTTATATAATGGATCACGTTGATGGTTTTCCAGATATTAAACCATCCCTGCATGCCTGGGATGAAGCCTACTTGATCATGGTGGATGATTGTTTTTGATGTGCTCTTGGATTCGGTTTGCCAGAATTTTATTGAGTATTTTTGCATCGATATTCATAAGGGAAATTGGTCTGAAGTTTTCTTTCTTTGTTGGGTCTTTGTGTGGTTTAGGTATAAGAGTAATTGTGGCTTCATAGAAGGAATTCGGTAGTGCTCCATCTGTTTCAATTTTGTGGAATAGTTTGGATAATATTGGTACGAGGTCTTCTATGAAGGTCTGATAGAATTCTGCACTAAACCTGTCTGGACCTGGGCTCTTTTTGGTTGGGAGACCTTTAATGACTTCTTCTATTTCCTTAGGAGTTATGGGGTTGTTTAACTGGTTTATCTGTTCCTGATTTAACTTCGGTACCTGGTATCTGTCTAGGAAATTGTCCATTTCCTGCAGATTTTCAAGTTTTGTTGAATATAGGCTTTTATAGTGAGATCTGATGATTTTTTGAATTTCCTCTGAATCTGTAGTTATGTCTCCCTTTTCATTTCTGATTTTGTTAATTTGGACACGCTCTCTGTGTCCTCTCGTTAGTCTGGCTAAGGGTTTATCTATCTTGTTGATTTTCTCAAAGAACCAACTTTTGGTTCTGTTGATTCTTTCTATGGTCCTTTTTGTTTCTACTTGGTTTATTTCGGCTCTGAGTTTGATTATTTCCTGCCTTCTACTCCTCCTGGGTGTATTTGCTTCTTTTTGTTGTAGAGCTTTTAGGTGTGCTGTCAAGCTGCTGACATATGCTCTTTCCTGTTTCTTTCTGCAGGCACTCAGCTATGAGTTTTCCTTAGCACAGCTTTCATTGTGTCCCATAAGTTTGGGTATGTTGTACCTTCATTTTCATTAAATTCTAAAAAGTTTTTAATTTCTTTTCTTTATTTCTTCCTTGACCAGGTTATCATTGAGTAGAGCATTGTTCAATTTCCACGTATATGTGGGCATTCTTCCCTTATTGTTATTGAAGACCAGCTTTAGGCCGTGGTGGTCTGATAGCACGCATGGGATTATTTCTATCTTTCTGTACCTGTTGAGGCCCATTTTTTGACCAATTATATGGTCAATTTTGGAGAAAGTACCATGAGGAGCTGAGAAGAAGGTATATTGATCACTAGTTTTTATATCAACTTCATCTTGGAAGAAGGAATCTTAACTGAGAAAATGCCTTCATAGGATTGGCCTGTAGACGAGTCTATAGGGAATTTTCTAGATTGGTGATTGATGTGGGAGGTCCCAGCTCACAGTGAGCAGTGTCACCTCTTGGCTGGTGGTCCAGGGAGTTATAGGGAGGCAGACTGAGCAAGTCATGGGATGCAAACCAATAAGCAATGTTCCTCTATGACCTCTGCTTCAGTTTATGCCTCCAGGTTCCCCTCTTCAGTTATTGTCTTAACTTCCCTTAGCAAAGGACTGTAGTATGACTTGAGACTTGTAAGCTGAAATAAATAATTTCTTCTCCAAGTTGATTTTAATCACAATGTTTTATTGGACCAATAGAAACACTAACGTAGACAACATTTTAAAGAAGATATATAAGTAGCAATTAAACTTATGAAAAAGTTTAATAGCATTAATTAGGAAAATGTTAGCCAAAATTACTATGAGCCTAAGCTTGGTGTTACACTCCTATAATCCTAACACTAAGAAGGCAGAGGCATAAAAACGTTGAGTTCAAGGTCAGCTTGGATTATATAGATAGCTTACCCTGTATCAAAATGGGGAGAGGGGCAGTAATATAGCTCAGTCTTTCAACATAAGCATGATCAAATCTCAGGACCAATATCCAAGAAAATGTATAAACACAAAAAACAAAGTCAAATACCATTTCACACTTATTAGAAAGGCTATTATTTTAAAAAGGTAATAATGTGCTGTAAAGATGTCAAGAAATTGGAACTATTATATATTTTTAGTAGGACTATACAATATTACTAACCATTTGAAAAGAGCTCAGATGATTCAAAATGTTAAATATGGAATTATCACATGAATATATATCCTCCAGTATATTTTCAAAAGAATAAAAATATGTTCATGCAAAAAATATGAATGAATGCATAACAGTATTATTTATGATGGCCAAAATAGAAACAACTTGGGTATCCATGAACTGATAAATGAAACATGCTAATTTGCACACAATGGGGTAAAACTGAGCAACGAAAAGTAGTATGTTACATGCAGTAACATGCATGCACCTTGAAAACACTTTTCTAAGAATAAGCAAACAGCTCCTTATTATATAATTCCCTTTATATATAATATTCAGAGCAGGTAAGGCTTGGAAGAGAGAAATTAATAAATACTATCAATGATTACAGAAGTTTCTTTTTGGGTTGATGAAACTGTTTTTTTCTTCTTCTTCTTCAGGAATTAGTGATGGTGAAATATGTCTAACTTTACAAGTCAAATAAAATCGACGAGAGTTTTAGACTTTAATTTTACATTTATTTTCTCTCTCTCTCTCTCTCTCTCTCTCTCTCTCTCTCTCTCTCTCTCTCTCTCTCTCTCTCTCTCTCTCTCTCTCTCTCTCTCTCTCTCTCTCTCTCTCTCTCTCTCTCTCTCTCTCTCTCTCTCTCTCTCTCTCTCTCTGTTTTCATGAAAATATGTGCACAGAGCACTGTGGATATCAGAGGGACAACGTTAAGAGTAAGTCCTTTCCATCTATCATGTGGGTTCCAGGGATCTGACTCAGATTGTTGGCCTAGTGAAGCACCCTTCCCTGCTGAGCTATCTTGCCAATACTAGAGTTTATGTTTTAATTGAGTAAGTTCTGGAGAGGAATTAGATCTCAAGTATTTTTTACATGTGGAAAAAATAGCATCCTATGTAAGAGGTGAAGGTCTGTGGTAAAAATTACATAGGAACGGTTGCAAGTTTTTCCAGATGATAGAGATTTGCATTCAGATGTGTTTGGTTGAGATTTCTGTAGTACATACTATGATAAGTTAATGTGCATTTAAAAGGCAGAAACAAAAATAGATACTTCTAAGGCCAGGTTGATGGCTCAGCAGGCAAAGCTCTTGCCCAAAAAAGCCTAAAGGCCTAAGTCCATTTTCCCTCTTCTATTTAAAGGTAAAGGTAGGCAAGCAACTCCACAAAGCTGTCCTTAGCCTCTCCACATGGACCCTCAACAACAAAGGTGTTTCAGAGTTGTAATTACTGTAAACATAGCTGCATACAACAAGACCCATTCAAATCCCATAGCTTTCAGACACTGGATTTTTTTCTTCTATAAAAACACGTGGGGTGTTTTTCTGTCTTTGTTTAGTTGTTTTTCTGATTTCTGTACCCATATTTGTGCATGCTGTGCCCTCCCCTGAACCTAAGATCCAACTTAACTTCAACGCATAGTAGGTGTAACTTCTCTTTCATGTGATGTAGTGCCTTCAAATACCTAAAACAGACCGAGTGAGTGTTCCCTGAACAACCGAACAAGTGAATAGCTATAGCAATAGAACTCTTTAAGGAAACAGTTCTCAACCTTTCTAATGCTGCGACCCTTTGATACAGTGCCTCATAGTGTGACCCCTAACCATAATGTTATTTTCATTGCCACTTTATAATTTTGCTATCATTATGAATTGTAATGTAAATATCTGTGTTTTCTGATGGTCTTAGGTGACCCCTGTGAAGGATCCATTGAACCACCTAAGGGGTTGTGACTCACAGGTTGAGAACCTCTGCTCTAACTGCCCATCGTGGGGTTCTTATTTACATATGAAATTTTCATTGAAACAACGAAATAGCACAGCTACCCTCTAGTATCGGCTGGTGCACAGCAGAAGATGCCCACATAAAGGATCAGCTCTCAGAAGTTACACAAGTGTGCCATTGTCCTCTCCCAAACAGCCAAGGGTTCGGGATGCAAGTGAATGAGAACAACATTGTCCTAAGAATGAACTTGAATCGGGTATCATTTACTAAAACAAATCTCAGATCTGTAGCGGTAACAAATTACCTACAGCTGAACTCCAAAGCAGTGCTATACACTGAAGTGAAGCAACTGCAGATGAGAACTACTAGTCACATAAGGAGGTCTTGGCAAACTTGTTTTTAAAAATAACCATATACAGAATGCACAAACACACAGAGAGAGCCACACACACACATGGGCATGTGTGTTTCACATAGTTGATCTTGACTGTCAACCTAATGAGATTTAGAGTTAACATGGAAACATGCCTCACATGTTTCTATGATGGTGTTTCCACAGAGGTTTCAATGAGCTGGAAGCTGGCCATGGTGACTCTTCAATCTAAGAGCTCTTGAGGAAGCAGAGGTAGGTGGATCTCTGAGAGTTCAAGGCCTGTCTAGTCTATATACTGAGCTCTCGACAGCTAGGAGTACATAGTGAGATCCTATTTCCAAAAAAGTGAATAGGTAACATTCATTCTGAATGTG
Source organism: Rattus rattus (assembly GCF_011064425.1). NCBI lineage: Eukaryota > Metazoa > Chordata > Mammalia > Rodentia > Muridae > Rattus > Rattus rattus. The sequence goes on along the minus strand of NC_046172.1, from coordinate 119,698,751 downwards.
GGTAGCTCGGGGCTCAGAGTGAATAAAAAGAAGGAAGCAAGCTAAGCATGAGCATTCATGTCTCCCTGTTTCCCAAGTGTGGGCGCTACATGACCAGCTGCTTCACACTCTGGCCACAATAAGTTTCCCACCACAATAGACTATACCCTCAAAACAAGCCCTTTCTGAAGTTGCTTTTGTCTCAATGAGACCAAAAAAAAAAAAAATGGTGTGATGTAAGGAAAGGTTCAGCAGATCACGTGTTCACATGGAACCCTAGCCAGTAAACTTGCGTTTCCTTTAATAAATATAACAAAAGCTCCTTGTCACCCAACTTTGCTACTTCTCTTCAGATTTATTGCCATACATCTAGAAGGAATGGAACACCACTTAAATAGAGACTTCTGTGAGAGAAATTCACCCAGAGATCTTTGAGAAGATCTTGTGCGAAAATGATTGCTTAATATTTAAGTTTTCTCTAAGTAAAACGTATGCTGCCTTTTCCCCTTTAACCATCACAAGTTTTCCGCTCACAGAAATAAGCATTAACAAAATGTGCTATGGTCGTCGTTGCTGTCTTCGAAACCCATTTTTCCTTCTCAACAGCATTAGAAGCTTTGTTCTGAGCACTTGTGTTACAAACCATTCCTGTCTGCAAATGCATGAACCAAACCTTATTTACACAAAATGTGTCATCCTGTGATTCATTAGACTTCTTGTTTTACAAGACTGAAAAGCCTCAAAGCTTTTGCTTGATCAAGGTGAAAGGGACACCATCTTATCTTTTTTACCTGTTTACCCAGCCTGTTTACTCAAATCCACAGTTTACTGTGATCACCTTGTAAGAGAGATTGTAGCCATCACTAAAGCTCTACTGTCTTTTCTTTATTATCAGTTAAAAATTGAATACAGACTGAATATATGAGCCAACAGGTCTGATTTCTCCAAACACAATAATAGTGAGCCTCATTCCTCCAAAGGTCAACCCCATTAGGTCTGCGAGACAATGAAAGACTTTCCAGCCTCATTTCTGGTAATCATTCTTTTTTAAAATTTATTTATATATATTTATTTAAATTTATTTTATGTGTATTGGTGTTTCACCTGTATGTACATGTGAGAATGTCAGATCTCGGAGTTATAGGCATTAGTCAGCTGCAATGTGGGTGCTGGGGTTCAAACCTGGATCCTCTAAAAGAAGTCAGTGCCCTTAAACAATGAGCTATCTCTCCAGCCCCTAATAATCATTCTTGAACCATAGTCACATATAAAGGACTAATGTACAATATTAATCCACATATTCTACATACAGAATGCAAAATAACATTTTTCTGTATATCTTTCTTTTTTTCTTTTTTTTTTTTTCCTGGAGCTGAGAACCGAACCCAGGGCCTACCACTGAGCTAAATCCCCAACCCCATTTTCTGTATATCTTATATGCCTTTTTATAATTTAGTCAGTTTGACACATGAATCTGTAGCTGCTTGAATATGCTTATGTGGCAGTACCGCTACATCTGATGACTGTCCCCTTACTAGCTTACTCGATGTGGTAATGCTCTACTCAAACACAGCTGCATAATAATGTTCTCACAGGGCAGGAGAAGGATTGTCCTGAACTTCTTACGTTTCCTTGCTATGCTCTGTTGTTTGTTCTCACTTGGGTTTGACCCAATACATTTTCAAAGCCTTTTGAGATCATTTCCTTTCAATTATGCTCCTTTATACATTATAGTATTTCCATGACTCTAGATCTAAGTTCTTAACATTAGCTTTCCCAGCTGACTTTTAAAAAAAGAAATAGGTTTATCAAAATTTAACATTTTCTCTGCATTTTTAACAGGTAAATGTTATTTATATCTAGTCTAAAGGTTTTAAATTGTTTGCATATTCTGAGTTATTAACTGTCTGAAAGATGCCCTGTCCCCCACTTTCCTTTAAGCGATAGTAAGAAAAGGCAACAAGGGTGGGTTCCAGTGACTCTATTTGCTTAGAAGTTAGGAAAACACATCCACCAGGGATGACATAAATCAATGCAGCCTGTATTTTTTCCTTTACTTTCTTTTTTGTTTGTATTTTATTTTTTATTTTTTGAGACTGTGTTTTTCTATATAACCTTGGCTCTCTTGGAACTTGTTCTGTAGACCAGGATGGCCTAGAACTCAGAGATCCCCCTGCCTCTGCCTCAGGATAGCTGGGATTAAAGGTGTGTGCCACCACACCCAGCCTTTGAGTTACTTCTTAATGAGGACAGTTTAAAACCACACAAAGAATACACTGTATTAGAAATCTTTTCCTTAGTCTATCAAACACAATATGATTTAAATTCATTTAACAACCCCATAAGCAATAACCACTGCTTATGGAGTATAAAACAAAGTGCCCATTGTATACATCTTTAAGACATGGATTTTAAGTGTAGATGCATAACTGTAGAGTCAAGGCACATTTGCTAAAAGCTACAGTGTAGATGCACATTGCCAACAAAGAATCAGAAAGGCAGAGATTACCTGTAGGTTGAGTCTCTGTCCAACACTGTGGATGTTTTAGTATTTATTTAAGGGTTGACTAAAGATGGCTAGGACTTCCTCTGCTATGAATGCTGGGAAGGTAATGAGTAGGATTTAGTGATGGCAACACAATTCAGCCAGGAGGACAGATAATCCAAAATGAGCTCCCTAGCTACCTTTCATTCACAGTACCTCTACCTTGGTTGTTACTTTCTGAGGTTTTGTGTATTTCCAGTGAACTGTAAGTTCTGTTCTTAAGATGTTTGATAGCTACTGGCTAAGATTATTTTAAAGGACCCTTTCAACACAGACCTGTCACAGAAAAGATGAGTATACCAACAAAAAGAAAGAATTTACTTTACCAAACATCAAACAGGAGGGAGGCATAAGAAGCTAACATTTACTGAGCAGTAATTTTAGACCCAGAGTACTGAACATCTAACTATTTAATTCATGTAGCAACCCTTTGGGAGTAGATTTTATTATCCTCATTTTATGGAAAGAAAATTAAAATTAGGAAGTTTAAATAACTTTCTCAAAGGCATACTGTCAATAAAGTAGTAGAGCCAGGATTCAAATACAGGAAGTGTGGTACAAAGATGCTAATCCCTGCTAGCATTCTATGTCCTGTTCCATATTGCGGGGCTTAGATATCCACTTAATGGAAGGCCCATGGAAGACTGTCATTTTGAAAATGTGATACCTATGCTAATTGTGCTGTCACATGTTTTAGGAAGAAAGAGTTCTTTATATATCATCTCCGGAACTGGTAGAACATTTTTTTTTCAAAGCTTAGTGACTTCTTTTTTAAAATCTGGGAGTCAGGTCATAGAAAAGGGTACCTGACTAAGCAAGGTAGGATAGTAAAGATGGCCAACAAGACAGTGTGACTATGGAGTGACACAGAAGTTCCCACGTAATACATGACTCAGGTCAGAAATTTCATCCCAAAGACAATGATAGCCACTTCTGGAAGGCACATTGGTGCTCCCAAGATGACGTCATTAAATGACAAAAGCTCTTGACTGTGTAAATTCTAATATACATATTTCAAACATTAAAGTCTCAGCACCATGAAAGAACAAACAGATCAGATTTTAGTTATTTCCTCTGCCTTTCAAAAACTGTATGTGGTTAAATCTTTCCAGTCTCTGACCATCAGTTTTTCTTATGAATTAAACCACAAGATGCAAGACTAAATTTGAACAAAGAGGAAATAAAATGTATAAAGTAACCAATAACACACCTAAACCTAAGTGAGCGTTTCCAAAGAGGAAGATATTATAATTTTGAATAATTTATTTGGGTTCTTTGCAGATTTGGGAGTTGAAGATGGATTTTTATTTCAAACTAGACGGGTTTGGACTTATGCTTCAAGAATCATATCTGGATAGCTTATATATCATGATGCATTTTAGGTATGAGTCATTGGAAATGAGGCTGTTTGAAAACAAAAAAAAAACTCAAAACTTTTCTGAAAACCCAATCTACCATCACAGATTTAACTCATTCAGGCTGTTAACAAATAGTCTCCTTAGAAACCATGGTTTAGAGAAAAAAGAATCTGACTATAATAATTGCATGTCTTTTACAGCTATTGTCTTTCAAAAAACTAACGAGTTTCTATGTTGGTGAGAAGGCAGGTGAGGTAGGAGAGAGAAGTAAGCTTTGTGCTTGCAGCTATTTTTCCAGGACAGGGGAGGTCTGCTTTTGAAAGCAAGCAACGTGTAAGTTTATTAAAAAAAAATAGTTCTTTAGGCTCCTGCTAAGTGTTTTGGGGCTCAGCAATTACCCCAAACTCAGATTATAGATTCAAACCTCCCTCCGTCCTTCCTACTCGCCCCCCCTCCAGTCCCTGAAAAAACAGGAAATCTTACTGTGACTGCATGACGCCTTCCTCCCTGCAATCTTGCTGCGAGCTGGTCTGAATATTATGTGGAACAAGTCACAAAAGAGAAAAGCTGGAGGCAGGTGCAGGAACAAGACGCTGCACTCCTTAAAGAGGGCCTTAGGTAAGTAGCTATGAGAGTCGTACACGCCAATCAAAGACGGGCAAGGGTCAAGCTCCCTTTTGTGCACAAACAAAGACTAATTGCATGTTCATAGCTGCAGAGTCTGTGGGCACTAATTCGAAAGAAGACCTAAAAAAAAAAAAAAAAAGCCCACTGGAGACTCCTGTCTCAACAGCAGCCAAGGCAAAAGAGGAAAGCTCAAGAGTCCAGTGGCTATCAACCAGCTGGGCCTCTCCCTGTCTTCTCTACAGCAACCAGGAGCTCCCACGTGGCTGCCATTTCAAAAATGAAAATAAGCCATTTTGTTAAAAGTGAAAGGATGCCTGTGTGTACATAACGCCAAGCCAATGAGCGGCAATGCAAAAGGCTCGGAGCCACTTAGCTTCCTTTTGATGCACAATACCCGATATTGTTGGCTTTGCTTTTTCAATGAATCGACCAAATTAGCTGCCTCTTTTGATATCTTGTAGACATGACTGGTCACTGAAAGTTGTCCTTTTCTTACACTCTAAAACAAAGATCTATCAAGGTGGTTTGGTCCTTTCTGTAAGGAGCCAGTTTGAATCAAGTTACTATTAAGGCCAAGCGACTGGAGTAGCCAGCTTTTGAATTTATTATTATTCATAGCTTACTTTCATAGAATACTTTCTCATGTCCAAAACACTTCCATTTATTCATCCCTAAGCAATGATTGGCACTCCTACTATAGGCAAGGCACTGTGCTTGGTTCTGTGAGAACAAATACGTTATCTAAATGGGAACCTTGCCCATTAAGCAGGACAGGCCTAATTATGTCCATTTCCTGACTGAAGAAAGGCAGAACCAAGGTAATGAAGTGGCTTCTCTTGATCATATAACTTGTTAGTGACACAGGCAGGAGGGAATCCAGGCCTCCTGTTCAATTTTAAATCTACTGGGCCACACTGTCTTTCCACGGGTCTGCAAAAAGGGTCCTCAAACATGTTACAACCAAATGTGGGGTTGAGGATGTAGCTCAGTTGATAGAGTACCAGCTTAATAATGTCAGCCGCTTGGAGTTCAGCTCATAAAAGTTTATAAACCTAGATGGTAGCCCACAGGACCAGAATTTCAGCACTGCAGAGGTAGAAGATCAGAAGTTTAAGGACAACCTTGGCCTGACCCACTTCCTCGCCCACCTGGGCCAAATGAGACCTTGTCTTAAAAGAAGAACAATTAACCCCCAACCCCACAAACACCTGGTAAACAGGCACATTAAAGTAACCTGGATAAAAACAACAGACCAGTTAGTAGCTCAGTTGCAGAATAAACTTACCGTTCCCACAAACCTGAGATCCAGTGGGTGGATTTCTTATGACAGTGACTTCTCCTGCTTGGCAGACCAGCACTGGAGAAGAGATTCATGTATTGCTATAGTGAGGAGTCATCTTGAGAAAGGGTCTATGGTTCCAGGTAAATCTATTTTGAAGCCTTAAAAACCAATAGCAACCACAAGTTAGAGATCCTGGGGCACCCTGATAAAATGGCTAGAAGGGAGGCAGCTACAACAGACATAAAGAAATAGAGAGGGTTGGATGAGGACACACTAAGAAGTTCAGGCAGAGGAGAGACTAATTGGTGATAGGTCAGGAGCCGTGGATCCCATGATGAGCAATGGTAGCAGTTGTAAATGGGCTTTATCACCAAGCAGGGGTTGATAGTTTGCTAGATTGCTATACCCTATGTGGAGGTTTGAATATGCTTGGTCCCGTGAGTGGCACTATTAGGAGGTGTGGCCTTGTTGGAAGAAGTGTGTAACTATGGGCTTTGAGAGACCCTCGCAAGCTACCTGAAAGTCTTCTCCTCTCTGTCTTTGGAACAAGATGTAGAGCTCTCAGCTCCTTCTCCAGCACCATGCCTGCCTACATGTTGTCATGCGTCCCACCATGATGACAATGGACTTAACCTCTGAACCTCTAAGCCAGCCCTAATTAAATGTTGTCCTTTATAAGACTTGCTTTGGTCATGGTGTCTCTTACCAGCAATGGAAACCCTAACTAAGATACCTCATTTGCTTCCTTTGCTCTCTGAAAGTCATTTAGGAGATACCTGTAGCTTGGGCATTTGCCATGCTTCTTGGTACACAGATGGACAGCCTCTGCAGTAAATGAGCAATTGCCCAGCCCACATATATGATTGAATATCCTATACCCAATGACAGCTTTCATCCAGATAAATACCTATATTCACCATGTGAGAGCCTTAACAAACCTGGAACCAAGATAGAAATCAGTCTTCCTACAAGTAAGTTTAATGGAAACAGAATTACAACAGACCTCATCTGCAACCTACTGCTGCCCCCATATGTGGTAGATTTGAATAAAAGCGAAGCCAGAAAGAACTGTCTCTGACCCAAATAATTGCATGGTGTGACATTTTCTTTATCTAATTTTATTTATTTTTCATTCTTGAAATATATTTTCATCTCCCATGGTTTTCTTTTTCTGTTGCTTTCTCCAATATTTATTATTAATAATTTCACTTTTACTTGTTTTTTTTTAGTTTATTCCACATTGTATTAGCCTTTTGCTTCCCTGCTGTTACTACTGTTCTAGTTATTATTTTCAATTGAATGATGCTGTATTTCTTTTTCTTCTCCCCACCTGTGGTCATGGTGTTACTATGCTTTGCTTTTCTTCACCAGGAGGTAATTTGAGCATGTTGGGTGGGTGTTTTGCTGCGGAGCTATACTCCCCGCCCAAGGGTGGGGAATTGCTCCTTTAGACGTGACCTACTTCCATTCAGACCTTGGCAGATAATTCAACTTAAAGAATAGAGGGAACAATAACAAACCTACCAAAAGCCAATCAATGACCAAGTATGGGTAGGACAAGCCTAAAGTTCACTCTTAGGTACCAGTTATCAATAACAGAAATGACACTGCTGCTGCAGGCCTAGCCCCTAGAGCAATCTCAGTGTAGATTGCTCCTACACCCTTTCGGCCTGCATATTACTCATGTCCTAGTTACACTTTCTATTACTGTGATAGACTAACCAAAAGCAACGTGGGGAGGAAAGGGTGTGTTTGGTTTACAGGTTTTAGCCCATCATCATCAGGGCAAGTCAAGGCAGAAACCTGGTGGCACAAAACCAAAGCACAATCCATTCAAAAACTGCTTACTAGCTTGTGCCCCTTAGCTTTCTTAGCTTGCCTTTTTCTACAACTCAGAAACACCTGTCCAGAGGGTGGCACTGTCCCCAGTCATATGGGCCATCCCACATTAATCATTAATCAAGAATGTTCCCACAGACTTGCAACTGATGAAGGAATTTTCTCACTTGAAGTTCTGTCTTCCCAGATGACCATAGCTTGTCTTAAGTTGACAAAAACCAAACAACCGAAACTAACACGCACAGCTGCCGAGATACTAAATACTTTGATGCTGTACATCGCTGATAGGAAATACTAAAGGACTAATTGCAGAGGCACCCCATATATTCTCCTCTCTACTCTACATAGACCTGGACTACCACATATACTACTATTATAGGACCCACCAAGAAGATTGGAACCCTCAGAATCTGACATATAACATGCTGTATCAAAATTCATTGTTCACAGCCTAATAAGCCACAGCAGGGTTGAACTATGAAGTCCATATGAAGTCAAGCTCAACATCACATAAGACACCAATCTCCATACCTGCTCATCCATGTTCATTGCTGCTCTATTCATAATAGCCAGAAACTAGAAATAGCCTAGGTGTCCATCTACTGTTGATTGTATCATAAAAATCTGGTACATTTATACAACGAAATATTATTCAACTGTTAAGGAAAATGAAATTATAAAATTTGAAGACAGATAAATAGATGGAGTTAGAAAAAATAATTGTGTGAAGTAAACTTAGACCCGAAAAGACAAATTTTATTGTATGTTTATATGTGGATGTTACCTTTTAAATTTTTGATATGTGTGTTTTATTTAAATATACACAGAGTTTAGGTAGGGAGTAAAGCACCAAGGGTTGGGAGAAATGTCTGTGGAAGGGGAAATTGAATGGAATGTTACAAAGGAATAAAGGGGAAAAGAGGAAAAAACAAAGGAATAAAGGAAAAATTAAAATAGGAAGATTGAATGGGGAAGGCAATGAAAAAGCATGTTGGAGGAGGGTACGTGGGGAGGAATAGCTAACAAAAGATCCTTTGAAATGCCACATGGAAGCCCTACTACTGTAGAAGCTTCCTACAATAGGCATATATGGGATTTCAATAGAGTTATTATATACAATGGGGAAAGACAATGCCCCAACTAGATATCATAGTCTACCAAATGAAATTCCAAGTATCAGGAATGGGTTATATCTTTTTGAATTGCTGGCCAAAGGGATCCCAGAGACACACCTCCCAAATGTTCCATACTATTGGCAATGCTGTTGGCTACCTGCAACAATCTATTGCCGACGACACCACATGGATATGGTGTCATTGGACATGGAGAATGATGTTCAATGATGTTCAATTAGAAGCTTCATTCCCACTGACTAGTATTCATAGTGCTGGAGTTGTCTGAGGAGAAACGTAAGCGTCCACCCCACCCAGCTCCAAACCCTGGAAGCTATAATAGTGACCTGCCTGCAAGATAAAAGCACTGGTGTCACCAGTATTTTTGCAAGCAACCAAGCACACTTTTATTGGAATTAAAGCTCATTCCATGAAACTGAATCACTACCGGATACTGTGAATGAATGAAGCCAAGAACCTGAGACTAGATGGGTAATAGATCCTAACAGAAAACCTATTTGATTATGGTTCTTCTGTGTGAAATGAACATAGCAATAAAGCAACTCCTGATGACATGTGACTATCCCCATCACTGAATTCTCACCATAGAAACCTCTTGGAGTGCATGGTAATTAACAGATACCCACAACTGAACAACATGCAATGAACCAGAGATTTTTGGAGCACTGAGCCCTAAATGGAATGTCTATCACACCCCTCCCCTCAAGGCTCAGGGACCTATGTGGAAGAGGAAGCAGAAAGATTGCAAGAGCCAGAGGTGGTGGACGAGTCCAAGGAAACAGCATCTTCCAGACACAACCAGGCTGATGCACTAAGGAACTGAGAGACTGAGACCACATGCACAAGACCTGCATAGATTCAAAGCAGACAAAATCCTACCCCTAACCAAGTACCCATTTTCAATTACTAGCTTTCAGAAGGGGAACATAGGCTTCTTTTTTTCAATATAAGAAACAAATAGCAGTTCCTTCAAGTTCCTTTTGATTTAAATTCTTTTTGTAATTGTTTTCTTTTCAGTTTAAAACCATCCTGGTTTACACAATGAGTTGGGGCTCAATTTGGGTTTACAAATGTAAGATGTTGTTGACAACAGAAAACAAAACAAAAACAAAACTAATTTAACCGCACATGATGCCAGAAATATAGATGTGACTAGTGTAGTCACTGCCCTTAAAAATCTTGCAGGCTGCAACAAACCTGTAAACCCCTCCGTTGGAAGGCTGTGATAGGAGGTAGGAGTTCGAGGAGAGCCTGGCTGATACAACAAGTTTAGGTTAGTCAGGGAACATAGTGAGAGCTGGTTTCATTTTTTTAATATAGAATCTATTTGGAGGGCCAGGTATGCAAAGAGATTAATACACTATTGCCCTGGGGCTGCTTACAGTTGCCTATATCTCCACCATTAGGATATTAGCACTCCAAAAGACTCAGTGCTCTCTCCTGACCACATGAGCACTCTCGCATGAGTTCTCTCTCTCTCTCTCTCTCTCTCTCTCTCTCTCTCTCTCTCTCTCCCTTCTCTCACACACATACTCTCTCTCTCTCTCTCCCTTCTCTCACACACATACTCTCTCTATATATATATACACATATGTATGTATGTATGTATGTATATGTATATGCGCAAATCTTTAAAAAGAAAGATTAGTTCACTAAAGGCATTAGGTATAGAAAACTTCTGCGGGAACACAATGTCCAGGATATTCTAAAACAACTTGGTACAACCAGGGCATCTAGCCTAAACGAAGACATCCTGAGAAAGAAAAGGCTGTCCCCACACAACCAGAAAGAGCCAGGCCACATGGTCTGAACTTAGTTCTCTAGGCACTGGGAGATAACTGAAGTGTTTTAGTCAGCAGAAATGTGATTTGATCAATCAGCAACGATTCCTTAAATACATAGATGGAGAAGAAGGTAGAAAGAGGTAAAGAATGCAGAGAGAGAGAGAGAGAGAGAGAGAGAGAGAGAGAGAGAGAGAGAAAGAGAGAGAGAGAGAGAAAAACAAAGAGCAAAATCCACCAAAAATTAAGAAACACAACTAGGGGTGGGTGGTGGAGGGATAAAAAAGAAGCCCAACCGGGGTATAAACTAATCCACTGCTGGTTTGCCACGATACCTCGGGTAGGATGTGTACAGCCTAAAAGTGCTTATGGAATGAAATGAATGTGCCGGACAATGCTAAGCATCTTTAAAAAGAAAAACGACAACCTATATATTTAACAGTTTTTACAAGGCAGAAGGAATAGTGGTGTAAGCCTATAATACCTGTTCTTCAAAGTAAGTAAGGTCAGGAAAAGGCTATCCTGGAGAAACAATGAGCTTGAAACCAGCCTCGGCTACATTAGATCCAGGCTCAAAAAAAAAAAAAAAAAAAAAAAAAAAAAAAAAAAAAGAAAAAAAAGAAAAAAGAAGAGTCTGAAATAGTTTTATAAAATAGAAAATATTAGCACTAGTATCATAATCCTGCTTACAGCTGCAGAAACCAAGAGCTTTTGCAATAGGTGGAAACCATCACAAAAAATTACAATCAATCAAAGTGCAGAGATTGTGGGGTGCCCAGCTGCAGTGGATACATCTACAATACAATTCCTGCACCTAAGGGTCAGGAAATATCAGAGAAGAGGGGACAGAAAGATTTTAAGAGCCAGAGAATCAGGAAATTTGCTGTGCAATTGCATCTCCTAGAAGTGACAGAGAAGCTTCTTCGCTGGCACCTTAAAAATATGGCTGCTGAAAGAAGACTTGAGAAGAACAACACCAATAGAGATGCTAAGGTGGAAGGCTGTGATGGCTTGAATTTGCTTGGCCCAGGGAGTAGCACTCTTAGGAGGCGTGGCCTTGTTGGAGTAGGTGTGTCATTGTGGGTGTGGACTTTAAGACTCTCATCCTTGCTGCCTGGAAGCCAGTATTCTGCTAGTGGCCTTCGGATAAAGATGTAGAACTCTCAGCTCCTCCTGCACCAGGCCTGCCTGGATGCTGCCATGCTCCTGCCTTGATGATAATGAACTGAACCTCTGAACCTGTAAGCCAGCCCCAATTAAATGTCCTGTGTAAGAGTTACCTTGGTCATGGTGTCTGTTCATGGAAACCCTTAGTAATGGAAACCCTAACTAAGACAAAGGGGAAGAAAATCTCATGGGATTCTACCCATAGAGTAGACAAAGAACTATAGACAGGTAAGGAATGGTGAGAGCAGGAAAGTTAGACTTCCTCAGACATGAGTTCCCTAATTGGTTATCCAGTGACAAGTAGTAGGCTCTGAAATTAGTGTGTGTGTGTGTGTGTGTGTGTGTGTGTGTGTGTTGTGTGTGACTATGTGTGTAACAGTAGATGAACTAAGTAGATTATATCAATATGTGTGTATATGTGTAATAGTAACAAATAAAGAAAAGAGACCATGAATTTGAGAGGGACTAAGGGGGTGGAACATTGAAGCTATTAGAGAGAGAAAAGGGATGAGGGGAAATTATGTAGTTATATTTTAATTTTTAAAAATTAAAATAATATATATTTTTTAAAATGGAGCATGATGAGCCTCAGGCATACAATTATCCCTGAACTATCAAGTATGGCCTGAGAATTCATGTTTTTATCACGTTCCAGGTAGTGGTGGTTGTAGCAGTGGCAGTGGTCTAGGTACCCCTCTTTGAAAAACTTTGGACACAGGTAACAATTCTCAAAAGGTTTAGTCTCTGGATTCATTCATACTCATCATGATCATTGATGATTTTAGTATAGGATACACACTCCTGTGTACTATATTAAAATGAACACCATGAAATTTGAAATGTATTTAACTTTCTCAAAATAATAATCCTATTGTATGTTCACATGCTACTGATTTGAAAATCATTATTTCTTCTTTTTAAAAAGCATAAGAAAACCAGTCTGACGTACTGGTTCATTCCTTTAGTTCTTACACTGAGAAGGCTGAAATAGAACATTTGTGAGTTCAAGGCAAGCCTAGGCTACAGAAGAAAACTGTCTTATGAAAAAAGTAAAACGAATGACTATATATTTTGTGCCATAAAACTGTCTTCAAATGAACCTCAAGGACGGATGATCAAAATGTGAATGCTTCACTCCTTCTTTAAAAGGGGGGAACAAAATACCCCAGGAGGAATAAGGCAAAATTTAGAACAAGGCTGAAGGAACACCCATTCAGAGTCTGCCCCACATGTGCCCATACATATACAATCACCAAACTAGATAAGATGGATGAAGCAAAGAAGTGCAGGCCGACAGGAACCAGATATAGATCTCTCCTGAGAGACACAGCCAGAATACAGCAAATACATAGGCAAATGCCAGCAGCAAACCACCGAACTGAGAATGGGACTCCCGTTGGAGGAATTAGAGAAAGGATTGAAGGAGCCAAAGGGGCTTGCAATCCCATAAGGACAACAATGCCAAGCAACCAGAACTTCCAGGGACTAAGCCACTACCCAAAGACTATACGTCGTGGACTGACCCTGGGCTCCAAATTCATAGGGAGCAATGAACAGCCTAGTAGGGGCACCAGTGGAAGGGAAGCCCTTGGTCCTGCCAAGGCTGGACAACCCCCCCCATACGGGATTGTTGGGGGGAGGTAATGGGGGGGGTGGGGGGGAGGAACACCCATATAGAAGGGGAGGAGTTAGGGGGATGTGGGCCTGGAAACCAGGAAAGGGAATAACATTTGAAATGTAGATAAGAAATACCCAATTTAATAAAAATGGAAAAAAAAAAAAAGAAAAACACCTTGAAAAAATACTAATCTATATATATCTTAGTTATTGGAAAGCTTCTGGGTTCTCATATCTGCCTTTGATTTCAATTGTTTGCAATATGATGTATATGTTTTTAAAAAGTCTCTTTATATGGATATGTGTTTGGAAATGGGAGTCTTACTTTAATTGAAATTTTCAAATAATAGCAGATATCCTGTTTTAACATTGAACACAATCTCTACACATGATAGCTACAATGGGGTGTTAGAACTCTATCATATTATACCAACAATTCATTAATCTTCTCTTGTGTTTTGACATGATATTGGCTCATGGGTGATATTGTAACATTGTGCATTGATCATTTAAAATAAAATACTGAATCGAGGCATATCCTCTCATATTCTTTAAATCATCTGTAGATAATCTCTAATACCTCCTACAAAGTAAATGATATATAAACACTTGGCTTACTGTATTGTACATAGAAAACTGACAAGAAAAGTATGTACTTTGCCCATATGCTACAACTGTCACAGAACTAATAACATAATGTACAATTTCAAGTAATATAAAAACTTGGAATTTGGGTAGTGACACATACCATTAATCCCAGCAACTGGGAGGCAGAGGCAGGTGGATCTCTGAGTTTGAGGTCAACCTGGTCTACAGAATTAGTACCAGGGCAGTCAGGGTTATACAGGAGAAACCCTGTCTTGAAAAACCTAAAACTACACCGAACCAAAAAAAAAAAACAAAAAAAAAAAACAAATTTCTGATGAAAATCCTGAGTATATAAAGTGCCAACTTTAACCTGTCACTGGTTGAAAAGAAAATACAAAATTAGTATTACTCATATAATGCAGTATAATTTCATCATAAGAGTAGTTAAGTAGTGGTGCATGCTATATAACATGGAGGCTTTTGAAAGCCCTATTGAAATCTGTCAGGAATACCACATGTGGCAGAATTCCATTCATATGAAATCTGTAATAGAGAGATCTATAGAATTTATGACACATACTACAGTTACCTAGGGCTGTGGACTGAGAGAGGGAGCTGCAAAGACAAGGGATTTCTTTTATTCTGTGATGATTCTGCCTGTATATGTGAATACACTTTAAAAACTAAAATTCGTACTTCAAATCAGTGTGGTGCATATTCTGTACAGAACAATAATATGTTGTAATAATTTAAAATGTATACCCTTTTCTGAGTTGTAATATTCTTCTAAATATTTACACTTTTAACTACACTTTGTTTAAGGTATCACATTTGTTAATAGTATCTATCACTAGACTCAGAAAAATCTGCAAGTCTTAGGAAATTGTCAAACTCACAGAAATGGATACACATCTTCTAAACTTCCAGTTTTAAGTTGAAAACTAAAATCCCATCATTGGGAACAAATACTTGACCGCTGTCTTCCTTGAATTGATGAGCTCAACGTTTACTCAAGTGCCCAAATCTGAATTACCATAGTCTGTAGATCGTCTTTGCAGTTAGAAAGGGGAAGGGAACTTCTTTTTTTTTCCATGAAAAGACATGGCTGGTTCAGCATGCAATTCAAACAGCAGCAGAAGTGTTATTTCTCAAGACAGCTCCTACACGTCAGTGTGCAGAGGTGATTTATGCACAAGTACTTAAGGGTTGAGATTCAGTAAAATTAATATTTTTACTGCCTAATCAAGGGCATTCTTCTAAGAACTGCCCCTCCTTTATTGTCTGTGAGTGCTGGCAGTAAAGAGTGTGATAGCTGCTGAAACAGCTTGCTGCTACTGCCTAGTTTTATGCTGACAAGACAGCAGCACTATCCACCATGGCTTCTGTACCTTCGGTGTGAATAACAGTGAAAAGGCAAATACCATATATTAGTGTACAATAATGCCGACCTCACAACCTTCCTGGAATGCTTTGTGGGAACCCGCCCCCCACGTTTCATGGATCATGCTAGCAGAACTGCAGAGCAAAAGCTTACACTTTACCCAAAGTTTTATCTCATTCACCCACTCATTAAATTCCTGCTGTCTGTGAGACCCCTAGAGCTTACATTCTCCACCATTATAATCTTCTACACAGAGGTGTTTGAGGGACTAGAATTAAAACGCCTCTGTCAAAACCTCTAAAAGGGTCCACTTAGGGGATCTGAAGGGTGGAATTTCACAGGGTACTCTGTTTTATTCAGACTCCATACAGTATGATTCTGTACTGACTGAGAATTATTATACCATTCACCCAGGTATGCCGTACAAGCACTAGAAAGTCAACTCATGGGGCACCCATCCCTCGAGCTTCCCACAATATTACACACCTAAGCAATTCTAGGGAAGAGAATGGAGTAAGCCATAGCAGCCTCACTTCAAGTTAGTAAATCTAGAGACATATATTTAGGTATGAATTTGGAAACTGCTACTTCTTCGAGGCAATGATCCAGGTACTGTTTATTCTGGAGTGGAATACATGCTGAAAGTTGCAAGGTATCAGTAAAAGTTTATTTACATTTACTGTCTGCTTGTTTTCCACACAAATATATTCTATACCTAAAACATACAAGGCTGAGCCAGGATTCTCCTGCTGTTCCTGCTCTACAATATGGCTTACCGTGTCTCTCAAGGAACCACTGACAAATAGGCTGTTGTTACCCAACTTTTACTCCACTGAAGCTAATGATTCAGCAGTTCAGAAGCTTAATTCTGGGAGATAGTGTCATCTTTGGTTTGAATTGATGTTGGTAGTGTGTTAATATGATTATCAAAGTAGACTGCCCTTCATTCTTTGTTCTTGGGATCTCAGACCATTGTTTCACAAGGCACTCCAGCTCCCTTCTATGGAGATCCAGCAAACTGAACATAACATTATCCCAATGAATACAGGCTCCTAGGAGATCACAGTTGGATCCTGACAAAAAAACAGCATGGAAACTGGTAAGGACACACACTATCTTTAAAAGATTTCTAAATAGTTATAAATGCACAAATATTCAGAATACCTTTAGATTCTCTGATTCAGTAATCTATAAAACTTCTCACTCATTACATGTTTAAATCCCCCAACTACTCTATGGACTGGCCTCTTGATGAATTACTACACATTCTAATATCTTCCTGGCCATATTGAACTCCACAATGTCTGGAATAATTGCTTGTATAATCAAGATGTTAATGCCTACAAAGTAGAAGCAACATTGGGCAAAAGTCCAAATATCCAGCAAGTTCAATTTTGCTGGTGTTCATGAGTCCATTGCGAGCAGCTAAGGAGAATGGAGAATCCCCCAGCCTAGGAGAGATTATTTCCACCACAGCTTGGTTTCCTATTTTTTTTCTAGCAAATTGCTGTCAATACAAAGCATTGAAATGATGGCATCCCAATAGCACAGCGCCATTTCACAATCAAACTGTGGTGGTTGAAAACTTATTATAGGTCCAAGTATCCCACCGAATAAGAAATAGATCCAAGTACATCCTGCTTTTATGTAACCTAATCATTTGGGGAATCTCATAGTTACAAGTATGAAACCAGGAGGAATATGGCTTAGTGCCTAAATTGTGACACAATGTGTGGTCTTGACTACAAATATCACTAATGTCAACATGGAGAGAAAGTGATTATCGGCATGATTGATAATAATTTTGATACACTTCGTTTGAGGTCTGACTCTGAGTTATGTCTGAGTTCGGCACTGATGATACAAAGATGCAAAAAAAAATCAGTCTTGTACTCAAGAGGAGTTCAGAGTTTAATGGGAGAGATAGACCTGTGCTAACAAAATAGATAACAGTTAGAGGGGACTGGCACACAATTATGGCACTCTAAAGTAGGAAGGACTCGCCTGAAGCAAAGGTCAGAAGAAATGTTACAGAGCAGTAGTCATTATGCACACTTGGAAGGAATGCTAAGAGTTCTTTCAGAGTGTGGGAAAAGAATGACTCCCAGAGCAGCTTATCAGGGTGAAGCAAATCTTGACTCACACAGGAAAGCAAAAGACTTCCCAGATGGTACAAATGAGGCTCAGAGAGACCCAAGGTTTCACAGTTTGGAAGTGATGAAGCTTGATAGTACCACATCTGTCTGCTTCCTCTGTGGTACTATCAGGACACTGTCTTAATACAGTCTTGTACACAACATACATAAATTCTTGGTGTCCAGAAAATTCTTGTGTAGTATGAACAGATAATAAAATCATTTTAATATAAAATACAAATAACTTGCTAAGGCATCCACAATAAACTCTACTAAAGATTTCACTGTGGGAATGGCAACCTCCAACATTGGCCCCATCATTTTGGCTACATTTGAACACAAATATCTTACTACATGTTAAAGGGAAAGAAATTAGAACAACTCAATAGTTAACAGTCTAACTTAAACCTTAAGGAAAAGAATGCCTGGATGGAGATGGGGATTGTGACAAATTAACCCATTTGGTAAGCCTCCTCCTTTCTTGTGAATAGAGGTTGTAGCAGGCATGTCTCTTTGGCATTTCGTCTCCTTCGGCTCCATATCCAGTAATGGCATTGTCAGAACATATGGTAGTTCTATTCTCAAGTTTCTGAGTATCGCTGGATATGGAATGTTTCCCCCAGGTTATTTGTTCCAGTGCTTGGTCCCCAGCTGGTTTGCTTTGGGAGACTATGGAACCTTTGGGAGTTTTGGCCTAACTGAAAGAAGTGACTTCTTGTGTGTTGGGAGTGTGGGCAAATTGTGAGGGTCATGTGGCTTGGCCCTGCTCTCTCTGCCTTCTGATCCACCTAGATAGGACTAAGCCAAGCTACAAGCTCCCACTGCCTTCAATGGTGCCTTCTACAGTAGACTTCTGCCATGTTATCCCTGCCACGATGGACTGTATCGCCTGCAACATAAGCTTAAATAGACCTCTTTCCCTTTAAGTTGCTTCTTGTCAGGTATATTGTCCCATCAATGAGAAAAGTAACACAATCTGCAAATCAGTTTATAATTTCACCAACAGTGGTACACCTGTTCTCTTTTCTCCACACTCTTCTTCTTCCTTCCTTCCTTCCTTCCTTCCTTCCTTCTTTCCTTCCTTTCCTTTTCTTTCTTTCGTATGTATGTATGTATGTATGTATGTATGTATGTATGTATGTATACACTCTAGATTTTATTCCCCTCCCCGTCCACCTTCCCCGCACACCCACACCACGTCTCTACAAGTATATCCCCACCCCACCCACCCACGAGACCTCTAAACTGCCTGGGCCATCCAGTCTTTTGAGGGTTAGACGTATCTCTGACTGAACCCAGACCCAGGAGTCCTCTGCTGTATAAGTGTAGGAGGCCTCATCTCAGCTGGTGTATGCTGCCTGGTTGGTGTTCCAGTGTCTGAGAGATCTCAGGAGTCCAGGATAATTGAGACTGCTGGTTCTTCTACAGGGTTGCCTTCCTCCTCAGCTTCCTCCAGCCTTTCCCTAATTCAATCACAGGGGTCAGAAGCTTCTGTTTGTTGGTTGGGTGTAATTATCTGCATCTGACTCTTTCAGCTGCTTGTTGGGTCTTTCAGAGGAAAGTCATGATAGTTCCCTTTTGTGATCACTCCATAGCCTTAGTAATGGTGTCAGGCTTTGGGGCCTCACCTTGAGCTGGATCCCATTTTGGGCCTGTTGCTGGACCTTCTTTTCTTCAAGCTTTTCTCCATTTCCATCCCTGCATTTCATTCAAACAGGAAGAATTATGGGCCAGAGTTTTTGACTATGGGATAGAAACCCCATCCCTCACTTGATGCCCTGTCTTTCTGCTGGAGGTGGGTTCAATAAGTTCCCTCTCCCCACTGTAGGGCATTTTATATAGGCTCCCCCACCTTTAAGTCCTGAGAGTCTCTCACCTCTCAGGACTCTGGTACATTTTGGAGGGTCCTCCCAACCTACTTCCTTCTGAGGTTGCCTTTTTCCATTTCTGCTGGCCCTCAGGGCTTCAATTCTTTTCCCCAATCCAATACCAGATCATGTTTCCCTCTCCCCCCTCCCCCTCCCTCCCCCGTTGTGGTTGCTTTCTTCTCCCTCCCAAGTGGAACTGGGGCGTCCTTACTTGGGTTCTTCAGCTTGTTGAACTTTTTTGAGTTCTGTGGATTGTATCTTGGGTATTCTCTACTGACTTATTTTTTTGGCTAATATCCACTTATTAATGAGTACATACCATACATGTCCTTTGGGGTCTCAGTTATGTCACTCAGGATGATATTTTCTAGTTCCATCCATTTGCCTGCAAAGCTCAGGATGTCCTTGTTCTTAATAGCTGAGTAGTACTCCACTGTGTAAATGAACCACATTTTCTGTATCCATTTTTCTGTCTTGGGACATCTGTGTTGTTTCCAGCTTCTGGCTATCACAAATAAGGCCACTGTGAACATAGTGGAACATGTGCCCCTGTGGCATGGTGGGGCACCTTTTGAGTATATTCCCAAGAGTGGTATTGCTGGATCTTTAGGTAGGTCTATTTCCAATTTTCTGAAGAACCTCCAAATTGATTTCCAGAGTTGTTGTACCAGTTTGCAATCCCACCAGCAATGGAGGAGTGTTCCTCTTTCTCCACATCCTCGCCAACATATATTGTCACCTGACGTTTTGATCTTAGCCATTATTGACCATTTATATATTTTTACTTTTTGATAATTGCTATACTAACAGGTATTCAAAGTAATAGCTCAATGTGGTTTTGACATGCATTTCACTGATATTAATAGGGTTGAACCTCTTTACTTACCTGTTGGCAACTTTTATAGCTTTGGAAAAATACCTGCTCAGGTCTTTTACGAATTGTGATGGTTAGTGTTATCAACTTCACAGGATCTGGAGTCATTTGGGATAGAAGCATTTGGGCATGCCTATGGTGGATGGATTATCTTGATTAATTTATATAGGAAGACCCATCCACTGTAGGTGGCATTGTTCCCTAGCTGGTATCCTGGTCTGTATAAGCGAAGAAGGTGTGCAGAGATGCAGGACAAATGCATTTATTGCTTTTTGTTCTTGGTTATAGGTATGATTTGACCAGCTACTCCAAGGTCCTGAAGCCTCCTTTTCCCACCATAATAGATTGTACCTTGAATTGTGTATAAAAATAAACCTTTCTCCCTTAATATTTCTCAAAGTATTTATCAAGAAACAAGGAAATAAACTAAGACACTCACTTTCTAATAAAGCTATTTGTGGGTTTTACTTTTGTATATTTACTGTTAATTTTTTGTTTTGTTTTTGTTTTTGTTTTGTTTTTCCTTGCAATATTTAAAGAGGCAAGATAGTGCCTCTTTTATTTATTTGTTTATTTTACTTCAATGATTTTTGTCAACTTATATTAATTATATTTAATAATGGTTTTCAGTAATATTAACTCTTTTCAAAAAGACTCATTTTATAAAAATGTGTGTGTGTGTGTGAGTGTGTGTGTCTGTGTCTGTGTGTGTGTGTGTCTGTGTCTGTGTGTCTGTGTGTCTGTGTGTTGCCTATATTTGGGACCAGAGGAGTCAGATCCTCTGGAACTAGAGTGACAGGTAGTCATGAACTGCCTGATATGGGTGCTGGAAATTGAACTTATATCCTTCTGGAAGACTAATGGATACTCTTAATTGATGAGCCATCTCTCTAGCCAATGTTACCTCTTTTAGATGAGACTATGTTATTTGTTTTCAATTACTACAACAAAGGACCTAAGAAAAATGAATGCAAATCAACTTAAAGTTAAGAAGATTTATTTTAGCCCCCAATTGCAAAGCTTTCAGTCCATGGTTACTTGTCTCCATTTTGGAGGCCTAGGATAATAGGAGATATATTAGCAGAGGATTGTCTAGTGTAGGAAAGCTGCTGACCCCATATCAACCTAGGAAAACGAGGAGATAAAGCAAAGGAGAGAAAGAAAGAGACAGGCAGAGACAGACTACAGAAACCACTGGATCTGCAGTGTCTACTTCCTCCAACCAGGCCTTGTCTCTTAACATTTACATCAATGTGTCCCTATAACAGTATCTGTAGGAGTCAAACCTTTAAAATGTGAGCCTTAGGGAAACATTTAAGGTCAAAACTATAACAAGATCACTTTCAAATAAACCACATCACTTCCAAGTGACCCCACTTCCTTTTACTATAGTAATGTATTAGAATACATACTTTCTTATATCACAGCAAGGCACTAGAGCACAGAATATACTTGGTGGCTCCAAATAGGCTTTACTTAAATGGATGAAGGGAAAATTTTGCATAGCCGAGTACTATACAACAATAAATAATAATAAAAATAATAAAATGAACTGCTGGCTTACATCGTAAGGAAGGCCTCACATAGAATGGTAGGCATAGAAAAGGTGCTGTTGTCTTTCATTGGTAAACATTAGTAAATCCCCATACCCTGTTAGAAGCCAATTGATACCTTTAGGGCAGGAGCTCAAGGAAGCAACTGGGAGATGTATTTGGCACTGATCATTTTGTATTTTCAACATAAATTTTCGTTAATTCTTTAATAACTTCATACATACATGAATTTAAACATATTTACCTCCCTCCTCCAGATCTGCCTTCCACTCTCCACCTCCATAGAACTTTATATCTTCTTTATTTTTATTGCTTAGTGAGTCTCATTTGTGCTGTCCATATACACAAAAGTGCGAGGCCATCTCTTGATGTGTGTTCAACCCATTAAGGGCCATACCCTTAGAGAAAATGGACTCTTCCTCTTCCGTTTTGTATTTTTTATTTGAATGCTAGTTACTCAGATGCATCTGAGTTGAACTGTTCCCTTATGTGTAGGGATAGATAATCTCTTGGATACTGTATGGAAGCATCACCAAAACATAAAAATCTGATGGCCAATAAGCTGAGGTAGACATCTGGGACACATGGGACGTCTGGCAGAGAAAGAGGGACTCTGGGAAAGAGTAAAGGCAGAGATGCCCCACAAGACTCAGAGGAAGTCAGAAGTATGGAACTGAGGAGAGGCAACTAGCCTTGTGGCAGACATAGAATAGTATAACATGTTAATATAAGTTATGAATGAGGCATAGAACAAGCCTAGGCATTTTTAAATAAATAACAAACCTCCAAGTCACTATTCAGGAACTAGAGTGCAGGTGGAAAAGCCTGCAGTTCTACTATGACATACATTTTTTTCATTTTTCAGTGTTTCTTTAACTAGACTACCCAGAGATCTAGAAATAAAATAAAATAAAATAAAGTAAAACAGAAACAATCCCTCCTTAGGGACAGAATCCTCTGTAAGCTCACTAGCTAGCCTTTGGGTTGGGGCTTTGGAAAGGTAATTTCTGTCTAGGGCTCCCCGTTATCTGATGATGCAGGTTACATGGGTGTGTTCTTTCCTATAAACTCCACCCCATATTTGAAAGTTCTGAGCCACGATCTAACTACTGTCCCTCAATCCACTAACTCTAAAGTTTCCCTGACCTGTAGCCCATTGTCATCTCTGAACCTGAGGTGGTAACAGGTAGAACTAATGGTACAAATCAGGGCTCTCTAGCTGACCAGAGAGTGTTTAATTAAAACATCGCCAGCAGCAACACCTAATACTAATAGCTCACCATACATCATGGACCATTGTGAGTATTCATGCCATTAATACTTAAACTCACCCTTTGTTATACTTGCTGTCATAATTTATCACTATTCCAAATGAGGAAACTGAGGTTCAGAGAGATGAAGTGATTTACTCAAGGTGACAGGTTAAACAGCAGAACTGGGATTTGAAATAGGTTGTACTGAACATCGCCAAACCCAGTAGGGATGCTCCTACAAGCCCAGAAAACAGTGTTTCACCATCCCCGTTTCTCACTACGTTTTTATAGGCTTAATCACGCTTTCATTGCAAATTTAAACTAACTTTAAAATGTAACCAAAGCACAGGATTATGTAAGACCTTAGGTTCCATCACCAGTGCAGCTAGGACAGAACAAAGAAAAAAGGGAAGAAAGAAACAAAACATGTCTTAGTGTTAACAAGACATATATACTTGGGACTAGGTAGATGTTTGTCCCTTCAGTTGTGTGATGGTCTATGTGTACATCCTCAAATATGTTTATACTTGGCCACCATTGTTTTGGTGCTTATATTTTTATGTACATATGTGTATTCCTGTTCTGTTGAATGCATAAGGAAAAAGCTGTAACATGTATTCTGTGTTTAGGTACATATACAAACATTCTATTATCATACATAGGTGCAACTAAGTATATTGTGTATTGATGCATTTTACTCTGTCCAAGTCTCTAGACATCATTGTGAGTCCAAGTGTACCTAAGTCTATCATCTGTTGCTATGGGAGACTGTGTGTCTGTGTAGTCATTATTCATCTTTGTGGTTATGTTTTTGTGCCTTTGCATATATGTTTTGTATGTGTGCTTTTTTAGGGCGTCCTGTGATTGTGTAATGTGTGTGTGTGTGTGTGTGTGTGTGTGTGTGGGGAGAGAGAGAGAGAGAGAATTGATTCATTTAATTTGAGTGCATACTCATATATTGTGCAAGTATGTATATTGAAGTATGTTTCTGTATACTTATATGACTCCAATTGCTTCATATATCCATGTAGAACTGTAGGACATGTCTGTGCAACTGCAGTATACGTATCTATTTTGGAAAATTGATTTTATGTGGAGTTTATAATGCTTGTATATGCTTATAAAAATACCCAGCTAGTGACTAAAATGTGGCTCAGCAGTTAAGAGCACTTGGTGCTCTTGCAGAAGTCTTGAGTTAAGTGACTCATGGCCTCCGATAATTTCAGCTTCAGAGAATCCAACACTCTTCTGGTCTTAACTGACACACATACATGTTATAATGTTTATACAAAAATACACACATACACATAAATTTTAAAAAATGCCCAGCTACATTAAAATCTTTTGCTTGGAATCTCATTTCGTTAGACCATACTGGACTGTAATTCATGTCTTGGAGATTTTTCATCCTGGCACTTTTTCGTGCACTCCAACATCATTGCGTCAGTCACTGGCGGGGGACAGTGATCCTCCCAGCACTGGTTTCTTGGTTCCTTGAATTTCCATGATTGTACCCTCAACCTTATGTTACTCATACTTCAGTGACACTTTCCTGTGTTAATTACTCACTACTGCATGACAAACTACCCCCAAACTCAGCAGCTTCAAACAACAAGATATGGATCATTTTCACAACATTGAACTGTTTAGCAGCTCTTCTGCTTGTAGGTACACCAATGCCTCTACTGGTGGGCTAGCTAGGAGCTGGGCTGCAGTTTCACTCCTGGGGGAGGGGTGTCTGCTATATTTATGGTTGGCTTGCAATATGAAATAGGTGACAGCATACCAAGAAATACAAAGCAGAAGATATCAGGCCCTCAGATTAATACTCAAACCTTACACCACGACATCGTCCTCTTTCTCTTGGTCAAAATGAGTCACAGGAACAGCCTGCATTCTGGGAGGAAAGGGGATGTGACGTTTAGAGCTAATAACAACATTCACAGCATGTCTAATGACAGTGCTGAGACACTTGAGAAAGCGTTTGTGCTATAGAGATCGTGAGAACTGTTTTAATCACCTATACCTAGACTTGGCTATTTGCAGTATCAGTTATTTTCATACCTCAAATCCTTAATTATTCAAACCATTACCTCCCACCCTTACAATGTATGCATAGACATGGCAAATAGAGCACTCAACCCTTCAAGCTGCTGGACTATCATTTTCTTGATCTTACTGCCTTTCAGTGCTAATATACCTCTCCTTAACATCTTCAATGATCTTGGTCATTCATTAGAATGTCATTTTGCAGCTCTCCATCTCCTCTGAATCTGCATGTCTATGCATGAATGAACTGAAGGAACCCAAAGTGTTTTGAACTTTATGTATTTAGGGACCAATTCCAGCCCCAGGAATATTAAGCTTACTCTAGAATCATATCATAGTCTCCTAGTATTTTGATTCTGACACTCCTTGAGGAACATCTCACACTTTCTTCTTCCAATTTCTGGTAGCTACATCCATACTCAACAGATGACTTTGCCTCCTGTTTAAGAACGTTTCCCCATTTTTTGCCCATAGATGCCACTTTCCTCTTATTATGAATAGAAATCTGAAACTCCTAGCTAAGACCAAACTTTCCCTGCACATGAAATCTCAACCCTTCCCCCGATTCCAGGATAGTTATTAGAGCTTCCTCTGTCTATCTTCAGCACTGTCAGTCAGCTCCTGTCTGGGGTGCAGTAGATCTTGCAATCATCAGGTATACCAGGATTTATCTCTATTTAAAAAATTATCACAGGCTAAGGCATACAGCAGTGTAGAACACTTGCCATTCTTCCAGAAGGCCTTAAATTCATCCCAGCACCTCTCTCTCCTCCTTCTCTCTCTCTCTCTCTCTCTCTCTCTCTCTCTCTCTCTCTCTCTCTCTCTCTCTCTCTCTTTCTCTCTCAGCTTTCCCACTTTTTGCTCAGTTTTTTTTCCTACATTTTTTTTTGATTTTTTGAAAATAGGTCTGACTCTGTAGCTAAGGTTTGCCTGTAAGTCATTGTCAGATGTCATGTGGACTATCAGTGACATGTGGTGTAACTGGTCATTCTTGAAAACTTTGGAGTCATTTTCATCTCTCTTGTCTCATTCTCATCTTTAGATACTTTATTGTGTCACAAGGCTTAGCCTTTGAAGCTCTCTTCCTTATTTCTGCTCACTTCCTTGGTAATCTTATCTAGTTTCATGCCTCTAAACATCTTAATTCACTATGTTTTTTTTTAATTCTATCTTCATGTCAGATCTCTTCCCTAAACTTCAGACATACAGATGTACCCACATATTTTGTCTCCATGTGGATATCAAATTAGCATCTTATATTTTAACATGTTCAAAAACCCAATCCCCTATATCTTTCAACATAAACAAGCTCCTCTGTAGTGAAAGGTCTTAAGGAGTCACACATCTCGTAAAGAAACAGCTCACTTTCAATGCTTATACCAACTCTCCTAGACTTACTTGGACTCTTCTCTTTCTCTCAGAGTCTTAGTCCAATTTCCTAGCAAATCCTACTGACAGTACTGTCAAACTATATCCAGTTTCATATCATACCACCATCCCTCCATCTCCCTTCCTTTTACCCAACTTAATTTGTTCCTGTTTTCAAAAAGTGTGGAGAAAAGTCTTTGTGTATATGTGTGTTCACATGTATATGTAGTGCATGTATATGTAAGTACATGTGGGAGGTATATGTGTGTACATACATGCAGACCCCATAGGACAAATCTAGGCATTGCTCCTAGGCATACACCCTTTTCCATAGATGAGTTCTCTCCCTGGTCTGGAATGTACCAACTGTGTTAGACTTACTGCCTGTGAGCCCTAGCGATCTACCTGTCCCTGCCTCCCCAGTGCTGGTTTCGATTACAAGTCCATCCCACCACGTCACACCTTTTAAATATGTTCTAGAGATGGAACACTCAGGTCCTTGTGCTTATGTTGCAAGCACTTTGACAACTGAGCTATTTCCCTCACTCTGAAGCAATATTTTCAAACATAAGTTAGATTGGGCCATTCTTCTGCTACCTCCCCATTCGCCCTACCATGGTTTCTACCTTGGAGCCAAAGTCTTTAAAGCAACAAAAAGACACTGTTGTCCACCACCGTCCTCTCCCTTCAGATAGCTGCCTGCCAGACACACTGGCTTCCTCACTTGGGTGTAAATATGCTAAGCATTGTCCTGTCCCAGAGGCAGCTCTCCTTGTCATCTCCTCAGCCCAGGAAGATCTTAACACAAGCAACTTTGTGCATTACATTTCTACCCATTTGATGATAATATTTTAAAAGACATATTTGATTGGAGCTTCCCTGGTCAAGCTTACTGGAAATGTCAATTATTTATGTAGCATTTCATCTTCCATTTTCCTGTCTGTACTTTGTCATAAACATAAACACATAACAAAGTACATGTGTGTGTTTTTTAATTGTATAATTTTGCTATGATGTGGGATCCACAAAACCAGAGGCTTTTAACTCTTTGTTTAATGATGCATCTATACTGCCTAGAAAAGCCCCAGGAACATAATAAAATATGTGCTCACCAAATGGCATTGAATGCAACTGGTGGAATAATCCACACGTGAACACTTAGGTTAGGTAAGTGTCTGTATGTTTATATACATATGCATATCTGATATTAAATTATCTGTTCACACATGGACCCATAGATAGATGTGTGATGTATGCACGTGTGTGGCAAGGGACACAGTTGACATTTGCATAGGTTTTGTTATGTTTGTGGGCATTGTCTTAGTAACAGTTTTACTACTGTGAACAGACACCATGACCAAGGCACGTCTGATAAAGGACACATTTAATTGGGGCTGACTTACAGGTTCAGAGGTTCAGTCCATTATTATCAAGGCGGGAAGCATGGCAGCATCCAGGCAGGCATGGTGCAGGAGGAGCTGAGAGTTCTACATCTTCATCTGAAGGCTGCTGGCAGAATCCTGGTTTCCAGGCAACTAGGATGAGGTTCTTAGAGCCTACACCCACAGTGACACACCTACTCCAACAAGGCCACATCTCTTAATAATGCCACTCCCTGGGCCAAGCATATACAAACCATGATAGGTATGAACATTACTATACTGAGTACTTTGCAAGAAACATGTCATTTAATTCAGTCCATGTGACAGAAGTAGTGTACTGCTTAAGAATATCTATAGTCAGACTGTGTTTTCCAGTTCCTCCAATTCCTAGTTGTATGACCATGAATAAGTGTCATATCCCCCCCCCTTTGAAGACTTATTTTCCTCCCCTACAAAACAACAATAGGTCCTACTTCATAAGTTGTTGTGAAGATTAAATGAGGAAACATAGAGGAAGCCTGCAGAATAGTTGCTAGGAACATATATTTCAATTGTTGTTCAATAGTACTCCCCAAATTATAAGTGAGCTGAAACTCTGAATGTGGTATAACAGAATGTAGAATAACAGAACAATAACTTCCATCTACTGTGTGCCTAATATGTATTGATTAAGCCCTTTTCATAGATTTTGAGAGTAGATAGAGGTCCATATCTACACGTGCCTATGTCTTTCCTTATATGCATATATTTTAGAATAATAAGCTTCTAGGTCTGGTGGTATGTGCCTTTAATAGGAGACAGAGGCAGGAGGATCTCTATGAGTGCAAGGAAGGCCGGCTTGATCTATGTAGTGGATTTCAGGCCAGCCAGGGATGCATAGTGAAACCTTGTCTCCAAAAAAATAAGCAAAATAAAATCAACTTTAAAACAAAACAACTAAGAAATCTATCCAGGATTATAAAAGACTAAATATGATACACTGGTAGATAGATGGTCTGTGTAAGGCTAGGGTGGGCACTCTCAACTACCTCGTGGCTATGTAGACATAGCTTATGGTTAGCATACGCTTGTATGTGCTTTATGTGCAAGAGTGTGAAGACATGTGGCCGTCTGAGCTCTGCAGTTACCCCTAAGGGCTTATGCATTTTTTTAAACAACCTTTTTTAAAAAATTTATTTATTATATGAGTACACTGTAGCTGTCTTCAGATACACCAGAAGAGGGCATCAGATCTTATTACAGATGGTTGTGAGACATCATGTGGTTGTGGGGATTTGAACTCAGGACCTCGCGAAGAACAGTCAGTGCTCTTAACCACTGAGCCATCTCTCCAGCCCTTGTTTTGTTTTTTTATTGTTTATTTATTTACATTTCAAATGTTATCCCCCTTCCTGGTTTCCCCTACTCAACTCCTCTATCCCATTACTCCCTTACCCCTGCTTCTATGACAGTGCTCACCCACCCACCCACTCCCACCCTGGCATTCCCCTACTCTGGGGCATCGAGCTTCCACAGGACCAAGGGCCTCTCCTCCCATTGATGCCCAACAGGGACATCTTTGCTACATATGCAGCTGGAGCCATGGGTCTGTCCATATATAGTCTTTGGTTGGTAGTTTAGTCCCTGGGAGCTCTGGTTGGTTGGTATTGTTGTTCTTATGGGGTTGCAAACCCCTTCACCTCCCTCAAGCCTTTCTCTAACTCCTCCAATAGGGACCCCATTCTCAGTTCAATGGTTCTCTGGGAACATCCACCTCTATTTGTCATGCTCTGGCAGAGTCTCTCAGGAGACAGCTATATCAGGCTCCTGCCAGTATGTACTTCTTGACATCAGCAATAGTGACTGGGTTTGGTGACTACATATGGGATGGATCCACAAAAGGGTCAGTCTCTCGATGACCTTTTCTTCAGTCCCTGCTCCACTCTTTGTCCCTGTATTTCCTTTAGACAGGAGCAATTCTGGATTAATACTTTTGAGATGGGTGGGTGGCCCCATCCCTCAACTGGAGGTAATGCCTATCCACTGGATATGGTCTCTACAGGTTCTATCTTCCCTTTGTTTGGTGTTTTGGCGAATGTCCTCCCTTTGGGGTCCTGGAAACCTCTTACTTTCCTGGCATCTGGACATTCTAGAAGCTACCCAGGTTCTCCATCCCACACTGCTACACATTTCTCCATCCAAATTCCTGACCACCTCCCACATCTGATCCTGCCCCCCTCTTCCTCCCTTCTCTCCCCCTCCAGAACCTCCCTCTACCTCCCCGTAATTATTTTGTTTCCCCTTCTAGGTAGGACTGGTCTTCCTTCTTCTTGAGCTTCATATAGTCTGTGAGTTGTATCGTGGGTATTCCAAGCTTTCTGGCTAATATTCACTTATCAGTGAGTATATACCATGTACTCTTTTGTGACAGGTTACCTGACTCAGGATGTTTTAAGAGATCATTCTGGTCATTTGCTCACCTGTTATTCTCCAGTGTGGCCAGCAGAGGGAGCTCAGGAATTTTTTTCTCACCTTGAAGAAATCTTCACAGCCTCCTTGAAATACGCATTCCTGAAGGGATGGCTGTGGATCTTTAGTAGATTTTCAGACTATGAAAAAGGAAAGTAGGCATCCGGCCAGACCTAAAGTCTCTCTACCGTCAAGGCCATACGTGCCTGTGAGCAGACATTCTCAAAGTATACTTGCCCAATTCGCTGCATAGGCTTCCCCTCCATGTCTCCTACAGTATTTTCATGACTCTCTGATTCTCCCTCTCTCAGAAACTAGCAATTGCCTGAAAGATAAAAGAGTTTTTCCCAAACTTTTTGCTGCTGAAGTTTTTCTTGTATTTAGTTTTCTGATACGGACTCATATTGCCCAGGGTGGCTATGCAGTCACTCACTATGTAGTCAAACATGGCCTCCAATTTTCAATTGTCTGTCCTTTCTTAACCTCCCAAGCTGATATTACGAGAATGAGTCACCATACCAAGCTGATGGTAATTTTCATGTGGAGATCCAATAGTTCCAGCCCCATTTGTTAAAAAGATTCTTCTTCCTCCACTAAATTGACTTTGCTCCCTGTCAAAGACTAGCTGCCCATATTTGTTTAAATTCATTCATGAGCTATTTCTGTTCCGCCAGTTTGTCTATCCTTATATCACTTTCAAAATAGCCTGCTTTCTGTCACTTTATAGTAAGTCTTGAAATAATAGGCATAGTTTAAGTGTTTAAATTTTGTTGTTCTTCAGGACTTTGTCAAGTTTAGAATCAGTCAATACCAATAATAGTTGGGATTCCAATTAGGATTGCACTGAAGCTACCAGGGAAAGTGAGATGAAGAGACAACCTCTGAACAACACAGAATCTCTCAGTCTGTGAACACAGAGTATCCCTTCATGCCTATAATTTTTAATTTTTTTCTTCAGAATTTTGGTGTTCTGAGCATAGAACCTTCACATTTTTGTTAGACTTAAAATTAAGCCCTTATAAAACTGTGGTTTTGTTATAAAAGGTATTCTGTTTTGTTTTTAAAAGTTTATATTACTATGGAGACATCAAGTCAGTGCAGGGGCTGTCAGAGGCCAGAAGAGGATTCTGATCCTCTAGAGCTTGAGTTACAGGTGATTGTTAGCTACCCTATGTGGGTGCTTGGTACAGAAGTACGTCCTCTGAAAATCGGCCAACATTCTTATCCATTGAGCCATCTCTCCACCCTCTCATTTATTCATTTTGTATTTTAACTAGTGATTGCTAGTACACAAGAAAGGTGGCTGTACCCAGTTGCTGCCCCATACATAAAATAAGCTTAAACTTTACCTTCAGTCTTGCACATAGTCCAGACTCTGGACTATTTGTACACTGCCTGCCTTCAGTAACTTTATAAAACTTGGGAGAAAGCCTCCACGGCCCAATAACTCTGTGACACACGAATGATGCCAAATTCTGCTGCCAGCTTAAGATGTATTATGACTTCCTTGAACAATGGCTGTAGTGGTCTCTGAGTACCCACGTATCTAAACCAAGGGAAACATTTCCCTATTTCACACTTTTGGAGTAGGGAACCCCTGGGGCTCCATTTTCTCAGGCACTTGCTTTTCAGGAATTCTCTCAAATAAATTTGCATTTTTACAAGCTAGCGTCTTTGATGGGTGGCCACCTTTCTTATTCCAATGCAAACTGTACAGTTTCTTTTCAATAGTGCTATTTAACAAATACATCTACACCAGCATTGTGCTCACTAACTTTATGTATAACATTCATTAAGTTCATACACTCTTCTTCATGGCTCTTTTTTTTTTTTTTTTTTGGTTCTTTTTTTTTTTTTCGGAGCTGGGGACCGAATCCAGGGCCTTGCGCCCTAGGTAAGCGCCTACCACTGAGCTAAATCCCCAGCCCCATGTGGCTCTTTTTTTATATCTTTCTTTTCACTGCTTGTTTATCTTTCATTGGATATTTTTGTATACCTGTCTTTGTTGCATACCTTTCATTGTATAACCTAATCTTTCACTGGGGAAAAACAGTAAGCAATAGTATGCCCTACCCTGAATGCTATGCTGTCTTCTATACAAATTAAAACATTACTTTTATATTCAGCCTCACTCAAACTTTCAGGACAGTGGTGGTCTGAATGGGAGATATCTCTCATGGAAGCAGTCTCAATACAGCTATGGACTATGTCTTAGCTAGTTTTGTGTCAACTTGACACAAGCTAAAATCTTTTAGGAAGAAGGACTTGTTGCTTGAGACAATGCTAATGACATTTATTTACAGGCACTTCTATAGTGTATTTTATTAATTAGTGATTGATATGTAAAAGCCCAGACCATTGTTGGTGATGCCATTCCTGGACAGACTTTCCCTGGGGAGTTTAAGAAAGCAAGCTGAGCAAGCCATGAGGAGCAAGCCATGAGGGACAAGGCAGTAACCAGCACTTCTGCATAGCCTCTGCAGCAGTTCTAGCCCGGGGTTGGGGATTTAGCTCAGTGGTAGGCGCTTGCCTAGGAAGCGCAAGGCCCTGGGTTCGGTCCCCACTCAAAAAGAAAAAAAAAAAAAAAAAAAAAAAAAGAGCAGTTCTAGCCCCGCCTTGAGTCTCTGTCACAACTTTCCTGGAAAATGCACTTCAAACTGTAACAGAAAATAGACCCTTTCCTCCACAAACTGGTCTTGGCCATAATGATTTATCACAGAAATAAAAACCGTATCATAGAAAATGGACCCTCGAACCATAAGCCAAAACAAATGATTTGTGCCTTTAAGTTGTTTACGTCAAGCATTTTTTAAGCAATGAAAATCTGACTAAAGAAACACAGTAAGTAGGTTTAGGGAATGTTGACCCCAGATTAGTAGAGTAGACCTGTCCTCATTGTCCTGTAGCCCAATTTTCTTAGAGGGTCTACAACTTGGAGTCATCACTTAATCACCAGGTAAGCCCCAAACACTATCTCAGCAGGTTCTCCCAGCCATCCATAGACATAGAGAAAACCTCTGTGTATTACACAGATGGGGAAACTATGATACACAGTGACCTATATGTTTTCCCAAGGTCCCACAGCTCCCAAGTGGAAAAACAGACAATGAGGGCTCGGTCTCTTTCTGCTTCCATCGACCTCTCCATGAGATCATTTCCTGTGGCCCCACTAGGCCTATGCAGGTCAGTTTCTAAGACGATCTGACTGGTCCTGGTCAGATCCCATGGTCCCCTGGACTGGCCTCCATCCTTACTGAGGTTCTCTGGATTCCTGGGTTTGAATTGCTGCCCAATGTAAAGAGATAAGCCACATGCCACCAAGAGCTCTAAAGCCTGCATCACTGTCCTCTCATCCCTGCCCCCATGCACTGCTCAGGGAAGCCCTCATCACCTTGGGCCCATAGAACAAACAGATGCCCTATTTTGTTGTTGGGATGGGGGTATCCTCCAACTGACTTTCCTTCTGACTTTTGGATTTTGGCTAAGGAGCTCCATTTAGAGTCAGGCTTCTGGAACTGGATCTTCATATTTCTCTATTCTTTGATGCATATATTCTCATTACTTGACAAAACTTGACCAACTCTATGATACCATGTATGCTTTTACACTTCTAAACCTTCTTCTAAATGACACTGATCTTGAATCTGCTTTTCAAATTTTTTTTCTTGAAATCAATTTGTTTCACTCAGTCATTCATTTCTCCAGTGTATTCCTGCAGATAGCTGGCTATGTGCTGAGTACACTAAGCTAGGAGGTATGGGTATAACAAAGAATAAGGTAGAAATAGGCCTTAAGACTTCTAGTCTATCTGACAGAAATTATCATGAAGTAACTCAATACAGAAATCACTACTGATTCCAGTCTGTACATCTAGAATTTTCTCAAGCTTCCATACTCAAACCTTATACCTCACTAAATTTGATGAGTCACCTATTACTAAACACACAT
This sequence comes from Rattus rattus, assembly GCF_011064425.1. Taxonomy (NCBI): domain Eukaryota; kingdom Metazoa; phylum Chordata; class Mammalia; order Rodentia; family Muridae; genus Rattus; species Rattus rattus. The sequence goes on along the minus strand of NC_046172.1, from coordinate 119,664,576 downwards.
TGAACTTTCCAACTCACCAAAGGTTCCTAAGTCTTTTTCCATTTTAATAAAACATATTGTGGTAGTTTGAATATGCTTGGCCCATGGGAAGTGGCACTATTAGGAGAGTGTGACATTATTGGAAGAGATATATCCTTGCTAGAGGAAATATGTCACTGTGGAAGTGGGGCTTCGAGGTGTTATATATATTCGTCTGTATAGTGTGATCCAGAGTCTTCTCCTGGCGGCCTTCTGATCAAGATGTAGAACTGTCAGCTCCTCTTGCATCACCATGCCTGCCTGGACACTGCCATGCTCCTGCCTTGATAATAATGGACTACACCTCTGAACCTGTAAGCCAACCACAATTGAATGTTGTTCTTTATAAGACTTGCCTTGGTCATGGTATCTCTTTATAGCAGTAAAACCCTAACTAAGACAAATATGAATAGACATATCCCCTATGAAAATATAAAAATATACAATGAGTACAAGTAAAGGTGTTTAATATTATGAGATATCATAGAAATACAGTTTAAAACCTGTAAGATGCTACTTCATGTACAATTAAAAAAGTGGACAATAGAAGAATTGGTACAGTACATGAAGATAAATGGAACTCTTAGACAATGCTGGTAAAACTAAAATAGTACTGCAGTTTGGAAAATAGCTTGGCAGTTGTTTTAAAATTTAAACAGTTACCATATAATTCAGCAATCCAATCTAAGTATACAACATAGCATAATTGAAAAAATATGTTCATTACTCACAATGGCAAAAAAAGGTAGAAACAATCCAAGTATCAATCAACTCATGGATGCAAATAGAAAATATGATCTGCTCATCTACAATATCTATTGAATATTATTGGAAATAAAAAGAATCAGGTACTAATACATGCTACAATATGCATGTGCTGTGGAAAAAATCAAACTAAGTTGAAGATATCATCTATGTATTATGTTGCATATATTTTTCCTTTTATATGAAATAATACATCCACATAGTATGAAGAAGTTGCAGAAAGAAGAGTTTGATTAGTAACGGATGTGGATTTCTGTTTTAGATGAGGAAACTCTTCAGGAATAAAATAATGGTGAGATGGCCCAGCACTGTGAACATATTATTGAAGCTTCTGGATGCACTTTTTTCCTATTTTTACTATTTGTTTATTTTTACTTATTCATTTTACATCCCACTCACTGCCCCCTTCCCAGTCATGCTATCATACAATCCTTCTTCCCACCACTTCCCCTTTACCTACAAGTGGGTAGTGGCACCCCTGGGTATCCCCCAACCCTGACATATCAATCTCTTTAAGCTATGCTCTTCCTCTCCCACTGAGGCCAGACAAGGCAGCCTAGCTAGAAGAACATGTCCCATTTACAGGAAATAGCTTTTGGGATAGCCCCCATTCCATTTTTTTGGGACCCACATAAAGACCAAGCTGCACATCTGCTGCACATGTGTGGGGAGGCCTAGGTCCATACTGTCTATGTACTTTGGTTGGTGATTCAGCCTATAAAAGTCCCAAGGGTCCAGGTTAATTGACTCTGTTGGTCTTCCTGTGGGAATTCTATCCTCTCTGGGGCCCACAATTCTTCCCCCTATTCTTCCATAAGACTCCCCAAGCTCCACCGACTGTTTGGCTGTGTGTGTCTGTATCAGAGTCAGCTGCTGGGTAGAGCCTCTCAGAGGACAACATGCTCCTGTCTGCAAGCAGAACAGAGTATTATTAATAATGTCAGGGGCTTACCCATGACATGGGTCTCAAGTTTGGCCATGGAATGCACACTTTTACGTGGACAACATCATTAATTGCATTAATTATAGGATAAAATATAACTTAATCTGAAAGAAGTTAAAAATAGAACCACTGAATGAGGATTACACTTCAGGGTACATATTTAAGGACATGAGTTGCAGATTCTCAAAGATACTATCACACTCTACTCCACTAGCAAATCAAAAACTCATTGATGTTTAAATGGATGAACAACATGTGGGAGATGGAGGTACAGCTAAATAGTATAGTATTTTCCTGCAATATATGAGGTACCACAAAAACAACAATGTGTGGTATATTCATGAAACAGAAAGCTAAGCAGTACTAAAATAAAAGAATCATGTCACATGAGTAATATATATATATATATATATAAACATTATATTTGTAGACGTGGTGATAAATGAATTATACCAGTTACTAGATAATGAGAATGCTACATTCATGAAGACATTGTCATATTCAGGAGTGTGATTTTATAAAAGGACAAGTTAATCCTTCTATATCTTTCTTTGTCCCCTCACCCATTCACATTCCACCATGGAAGGACACAAGAATGATTTGCCAAATGCTGCCCTCCACCCCATCTTGGAGTCTCCAGCCTTGAGAACTGTAAGAAAGAATTTTCTGTTCTTTATCAACTATCCAGGATCTGGATAGCAGTACATTAAGGTGCCTAACATTTAAATTCATAGACATAAAAATAGAATGTTACTTAGCCGAAGTTGAGAGACTTTAAAAAAAATTGTTCAATGAAGATAGAGATTGAGTCGATAATCAAAAACTACTAATAAAGAAAAGTCTACATCAGATGGGTTCACTGCTGATTTCTATCAAACATTTAAAGAATAATTAATTATAATTTATCTTCAAATTCTTCAAAAAGAAAAGAAGAATTACTGATATGAAAACAGTATTACCCTATTGTTAGGACTACATAGATGACAGAACTACATACTCCTTAGTAATTGATGCAAAATACAAGTAAACCAATTCTGCAGCATATAGAAAGAATTATGCATCATAATTAATTGGGGTGTGCCCAGAAATGCAAGGTTGGGTTCATGCATATAATTTAATGAAATATATTAGGTTCATAAAGTAGAAAATGCATGATGATATTAATAGGAACAGGAAATATCTAAGGTTTATTGATAAAAGCTTTTCAAACTCAGATAGCAGATTTTCAATTTGATAAAAATCATTGATGTAAATTCTACTAATAGTGCACATCATACTTAAATGTGACAGATAATATTATCTTCTAAGATTGAGAGTAAGATAAGGATATCAAATCTAGACATTTTAACATTGTACTAGATGTTCTTTCCTGGTAACTTAGAAAAGAAAAAGATATATATTGGAAAGGAAAAAATCTATTTCTATTGTAGATGACATCAACTTATATATAAAAAATTCTTATGATTCAAAATAAACAAAAGAGAGGTACGCTGAGGAATTAGCTCAGTTATTGAGTGTTTCCCTAGCATGAATGATATTCTAGTCCAGCAAATATCAAACCAAACATACTAGAGAGAATAAATGGATTGAGAAAAGTTGCAATGTTTATAGGGTCAATAAAAAATAAGTTGTTTACTTTTGTTTTTGTGAAGTGGAGGTTTCTGGTTGATCTTATGGTACATCTGGACATGGTGTTTACTGAGGAAGACCCATGTGAGGGAACAGGATGTTTGGAGAGAGTCTAAATAGAACTCAAGGAACAGTTATGGCATGCTTGCATTGCTAGCTTTAGAATGATTTGTTGGTCCAGCAGAGAACTTCTCCTGGCATCCCAGTTGTGTTGGGCTTAATCACTGCCACTGAATCATGTCAATTTGGTGGAGACCTGCAGGTTTCTGCTGGATTGTATAGCCACTTCTGTTCATGTTTGATATCCTGACACTACTGAATTGGACTGCTGGTGCCATGATAAACTGAGATTGGAATTGCCCGCAAGAACCATTTCTAAACAGGTCCACACCCCCTTGTCCTATTTACCATCTTATTTCCCCTACCTTTGGACTGTGGGTTTCAAGGACAGTTGAAGCATTTGAGAACCCATATTTAAAAAAGTATTTTTTAATCTAATCCTACATTTTCATGTATTTTATTTTGAATTTTTTGTTTTGTTTTGGCAAAACAGATTCAGGGTAAATTCTGGATTTTGGCATTAACATACACTTACTCTCACCACTGAACTACTATTCCTAGCCTTCAGTTACACTTCCGTCGAGTAATAGTAAATGATTCAACAATGACTATAAGAAGATATTTCCATTTATAATGTCACCAAAAAGAAAGAAAATCGGCAATAAATTTAACAAAAGAATTCTATGGTGTTTGATTAAGAATGGTCCCCATCCCCTCATATGTTTAAATGCTTAGGCCACAGTTGGTTTAGCTATTTGGGAAAGATTGGGGATGTGGCCTTATGGGAGGAAGTATATCATTGAAGGTGGGCTTTGAGATTTCAAAAGACCACACCAGGCCCAACCCCCTCACCCCTATCTTCTGCTTGTAGATCAAACTTGAACTCCCAACTACTGATAAAGCACCATGCTTGACTGGCTATTGCCGTGCTCCCGACCATGATGGTTATAGATTAACCCTCTGGAACTGTAAATAAGCTCCCAATTAAAGGCATTTTTTCTTGGTCAGGGTATCTTGTCATATCAATACGAAAGTAACTAAAAAAAAGTGTACAACACTGAAAACTATGAAACATTTTAAAAAAGGAATTAAAGAAGACCTAAGTAAAACAAAGGACACTTTTTGTCCACAGATAAAAATCCTTTATTGGAAAAGGAAGAATATTCCCCCAAATGATGTATAAAGTGACAGAACAAGTCATGAATTTGCATAAGTTGACAACAGTACTCTTTTTTTTTAACTTAATTCTTCTTTTTAAATTGGTTTTTCTTTATTTATATTTCAACTGTTATTACTTTTCCAGGTTTCCCAGACATAAGCCCCCTATGCCCTCCCCCTCCCCATCACCTTTTTCTATAAGGGTGTTCCCCTCCCAATTCACTCCCCCCACACCCCCCACATCCCCATACACTGAGGGTCCAACCTTTGGAGGACCAAGGGCTTCTCCTTCCATTGGTGCCTAACAAGGCCATCCTCTGCTACATATGCAGTTGGAGCCATGAATAAGTCCATGTATAATCTTTGGTGAGTGGTTCAGTACGAGGGAGCTCTGGTTGGTTGGCATTGTTCTTCTTGTGGAGTCACAAGCCTCTTTAGCTCTTTCAATCCTTTCTCTAATTCCTAAAAATGGGGGTCCTATTCTCAGTTCAGTGGTTTGCTGCTAGCATTCACCTCTATATGTGACATGCTCTGAGAGATCTATATCTGGTTCCCAACAGCATGCACTTCTTAGCTTCACCAATCTTATCAAGTCTTGGTGACTGTAATATATATATACATATGAGTTCTTTCCAGATTCTGGCTATTATAAATAAGGCTGCGATGAACATAGTGGAGCACGTGTCTTTTTTATATGTTGGGGCATCTTTTGGGTATATGCCCAAGAGAGGTATAGCTGGGTCCTCAGGGAGTTCAATGCCCAATTTTCTGAGGAACCTCCAGACTGATTTCCAGAATGGTTGTACTAGTCTGCAATCCCACCAACAATGGAGGAGTGTTCCTCTTTCTCAGCATCCTCGCCAGCATTTGCTGTCACCTGAGTTTTTGATCTTAGCCATTCTCACTGGTGTGAGGTGAAATCTCAGGGTTGTTTTGATTTGTATTTCCCTTATGACTAAAGATGCTGAACATTTCTTTAGGTGCTTCACAGCCATTCGGCATTCCTCAGCTGTGAATTCTTTGTTTAGCTCTGAACCCCATTTTTTAATAGGGTTATTTGTCTCCCTGCGGTCTAACTTCTTGAGTTTTTTGTATATTTTGGATATAAGGCCTCTATCTGTTGTAGGATTGGTAAAGATCTTTTCCCAATCTGTTGGTTGCCATTTTGTCCTAACCACAGTGTCCTTTGCCTTACAGAAAAAGCTGATGTATTTTTGAAGAGTTATTTTATTATTATTAAATTGTGTGTGTGTGTGTGTGTGTGTGTGTGTGTGTGTGTGTGTGTGTGTGTGTGTGTGTGTGTGTGTGTGTGTAGTGCTCATGTTTAGTACCAGTAGAGGACATCAGTTACTTTGTGTTTTTTGCCATACAGAACCTTTTCAGCTTCATGAGGTTCCATTGATAATTTTTTAGTCTCAGTTCCCATTCTATCAGTGTCCTCAGAGCTTTTTTTTTTTTTTTTTCTGCCAATCAGTTTAAGACAATACCCTACTTTCTCATCTGTCAGATTCAGTATCTGTTATTTTACATTGAGGTCTTTGATTCCTTTGTCCTTGAGTTTTGCACAGGGGTAATGAATACAGATCTATTTTGCATTCTTCTACATGCAGACATTCAGTCAGACCAGCACCATTTGTTGAAGATGCTTTCTTTTTTTTTTTTTCTAGTATTTCTAGCTTCTTTATCAAAACTCAAGTGTTCATAGGTGTGTGAATTTATTTCTGTGTCTCCAATTTTATTCTGTTGATAAACATGTCTGTTTCATGCCAATATCATATTGTTTTAATTAGTATAGCTCTATAACCCAATCTGAAATCATGGATGGTGGTACCTCTATCAGTTATTTCATTATTCCTATCTTATTTTTTGTGGGTGTGTTTCAATATGAAATTGAAGGGTTTTTTTTTTCAGTTTCTATGAAGACTTGTTTTAGAATTTTGATGGAGTTTGCTTTGAATCTATAGATGGTTTTTTATTAGGATGAACATTTTCATTATATTAATCCTACAGGCCCATGAGAATGAGAGATCTTTCTATCTTCTGCTGCCTTCTTCAATGTCTTTCTTTAATGTCTTAATGTTTTTATTATGCAAGTCTTTCACTTGCTTAGTTAGAGTTATTCCTAGCTATATTTTAGACTTCTGAGAACAGTATTGTTTCCCTGTTTTCTTTCTCAGTTCATTTGACATTTATATATAGGAAGGCTATTTTTTTGTGTGTTAATTTTGTAATCCTACCACTTTGCTGAAAGTATTAATTAGCTGTAATTAGGGTTTCTTTGTGGAGTTTTATTGTCTTTTAAGTAAATCTGTATCATCTGCGTCCCATTGATCCCATTCAGTTGTCTTACTGCTCTAGCTAAGACTTCAAGTACTATGGTGTTTGGGGAAAATGCCCCTATAATCTCATATATTTGAATGCTTGCTCACTAAGGAGTGGTACTCCTTGAAAATAATTAGGAGCTGTGGCCTTATTGGAGAAAGTATGTCACTGGGGTTAGCCTTTGGGGTTTCAAGAGCCAATGCCAAGCCCAGAGCCTGCCTGTCTGTCTGTCTCTCTCTGTCTCTGTCTCTCTATCTCTTTCTGTCTCTTTCTGTTTCTGTCTGTCTGTCTCTCTCTGTCTCTGTCTCTCTCTGTCTCTGTGTCTCTCTCTCTCCTGGCTGTGTATGGATAAGGATATAGAACTCTCAACTCCTCCTCCAGTACCATGAATGTCTGCATTCCACCATGCTTGCAACCATGATGATAATGGATTAAATCTCTGTAATTGTAAGTGAGCTCTAATGAAAAGCTTTCTTTTCCAATAGTATAACGGTGTTTCTTCACTACAAAGAACACTAACACAGAAATTGGTAACAGGAAGCTGCTTATTGCTGGGACAAGACTGATCATGCTGCTTAGTAGAATTAGCAAAACAGCTGACTGATTTAAGTAGGGATTAGTGGGCCTTACTAGTAAGAGCAGTGGTACTGAGAGCAATGTAGATTATGATAGCCCAGCCCAACAATCACGTTCACTGGGGGTTCAGTCTTGGCAGGACCCAGGGCTTCCCCTTCCACTGGTGCTCTTACTAGGCTATTCATTGCTACCTATGAGGTTGGAGGCCAGGGTCAGTCCATGTATAGTCTTTAGGTAGTGGCTTAGTCCCTGGAAGCTCTGGTTGGTTGGCATTGCTGTTCATGTGGGATCTCAAGCCCCTTCAAGCTCTTTCAGGCTTTTCCCTGATTCCTTCAACGGGGATCCCATTCTCAGTTCAGTTCTTGGCTGCTGGCATTCTTCTATGTATTTGCCATATTCTGGCTGTGTCTCTCAGAAGAGATCTACATCCGGTTCCTGTCGGCCTGCACTTCTTTGCTTCATCCAATCTTATCTAGTTTGGTGGCTGGATATGTATGGGCCACATGTGGGGCAGTCTCTGAATGGGTGTTCCTTCTGCCTCTGTTCTAAACTTTGCCACCCTATTCCCTACCAAATGTATTCTTGTTCCCCATTTAAAGAAGGAGTGAAGTATTCGCATTTTGGTCATCCTTCTTGAGTTTCATGTGTTCTGTGCATCTAGGGCAATTCAAGCATTTGGGCTAATAGCCACTTATCAATGAGTGCATACCATGTGTGTTTTTCTGTGATTGGGTTACATCACTCAGGATGATATTTTCCAGTTCCATCCATTAGCCTATGAATTTCATAAAGTCATTGTTGTTGATAGCTGAGTAATATTCCATTGTGTAGATGTACCACATTTTCTGTATCCATTCCTCTGTTGAAGGGCATCTGGGTTCTTTCCAGCTTCTGGCTATTATAAATAAGGCTGCGATGAACATAGTGGAGCACACGTCTTTGTTATATGTTGGGGCATCTTTTGGGTATATGCCCAAGAGAGGTATAGCTGGATCCTCAGGGAGTTCAATGTCCAATTTTCTGAGGAACCTCCAGACTGATTTCCAGAATGGTTGTAGCAGTCTGCAACCCCACCAACAATGGAGGAGTGTTCCCCTTTCTCCACATCCTTGCCAGCATTTGCTGTCACCTGAGTTTTTGATCTTAGCCATTCTCACTGGTGTGAGGTGAAATCTCAGGGTTGTTTTGATTTGTATTTCCCTTATGACTAAAGATGCTGAACATTTCTTTAGGTGTTTCACAGCCATTCGGCATTCCTCAGCTGTGAATTCTTTGTTTAGTTCTGAACCCCATTTTTTAATAGGGTTATTTGTCTCTCTGCGGTCTAACTTTTTGAGTTCTTTGTATATTTTGGATATAAGGCCTCTATCTGTTGTAGGATTGGTAAAGATCTTTTCCCAATCTGTTGGTTGCCGTTTTGTCCTGACCACAGTGTCCTTTGCCTTACAGAAGCTTTGTAGTTTTATGAGATCCCATTTGTCGATTCTTGATCTTAGAGCATAAGCCATTGGTATTTTGTTCAGGAAATTTTTTCCAGTGCCCATGTGTTCCAGATGCTTCCCTAGTTTTTCTTCTATTAGTTTGAGTGTGTCTGGTTTGATGTGGAGGTCCTTGATCCACTTGGACTTAAGCATAGAGGTGAACTCCTGAGGCCAGCACCTGCCAGTCGTTGAGCCTTGAGGGCATACCACAAGACAAGCAAGTGACAGGGATGCATTCTGGCCTTGTTGATCTTTGACCTGGATTCAAAGATTATAATCTCCTGGTAAATAGAGTCAGTGTAAAGAAGGAAATTAATGTCATGGGGGAAAGGATGGATGAGAAACTGTTATTTACAAGCCTAGTACTACAAACTTCCTAGTACTAGGACTTCAAATCTTTGATGCTTCAAACACTTTGCTTGCTTCAACACACTCCCTGAGTTACTTATGCTTCAATTATTGTTCTTATTCTCCAGTACTTATTAGAAACATTACAAAAGAAAGTACTGTTAGGTTACCATGGAATATTGTATTGCTCTATTTCACTCATACAAATAGAAAACTATTTATACTAATATTCAGTCATTCCAGACAGTTTTTCTACAAGATTTGTGAGATCATTTACATGTTTATCTGCTCTTTTCTCCTTGGAACTGTTCTTCCGCCTGATGATTAGAGGGAATTGGATATTTGAACTCATCCATCAGATGTGGAAATGATCTCTTAATTCACGAGGATGTGTAACAGTTAATTGAACACTTCTATTGTGAACATCAACAATGTTCACATGTTCAGAAGTGTGTGTGTGTGTGTGTGTGTGTATGTGTGTGTGTGTGTTGTTCTGAGGATTGAACATAGGATCTCAGGCAAGTGCTGTAGTTACTGAGTAACATTTCTAGCTCAGTGGTAGATCATTCTTGAAAACCCACTGTTGTTGTAAAAATATAAAAAATAAAAAATAAAAAATGTATGGTTGTCTTTTATCCCTAGGTCCATCACCTAAGTGCCCCAAGATATCTGCTGGATATCTTGCCAGAAGCACACATTCCAATTCCATGGTGGCCCAGACCAGCTGCCCCACAATCTATTACACATAAATCTACACATGACAGAACACACAACACAATAACCTTAGATCCAATTGGTAAGATATAATTGCCCACCTAAACATACAAAGCCCGGTACCATCCATCCCTTAAGAACATTAATAACAACCTGTAATACACAGAGCAGAATCTTAACATCACCTGCCATGGCTTCTCTCCCTCTCCCTCCGGTCTCTCCTCCTTTCCATTCCAGTCTCCTCCTCTTCCTTAAAACTTCTCTCCCACCCATCCTTCCTTTTCCTCCAATGACAGGCCTCCTTCTATCCTGTACCTGCCCCACACCTGTATTTTACAAATTCAATGGGGAAAAGATTCTGGTAAAGTCTGAGTCAGCGGAATTAGCATCAAAATACAGATAAATCCAGGGCAACCACAACAAACCATCTTGGGGGATTTGGCAGGGTAGGGTTAGATACATAACAATTACCTTTATCACCTTCCTTTTATTTCAAAATTTGAAATTTGATCACCAGTGTGATGGTCATAAATTCTAAGAATATCTTTAAAGCTTAGATTAGGGGAGGAAATGATACTTTGATTTCGTTGGAAGAGAGATGCTTAGAATACCTGATCTCTGACCTGTTCTCTTTACATATTTGAGGGATGTGAGCAGAAGTCTTGCAGGGGTGAGTACTGTGCTTTGACCTTTATTCTACTGCTTTAGTCACATCACGACCACATAAGGTCATATAGTTAAAGGGTTTCTCATTCCTGTGGTCTACACTTGCAGAGGTAGAGAAAAAAGAAGATTATGGGCTTAACTATGGCAGAATTTTAAATGAAGGGGGAGTACCCACAGTAACAGTACTCATTACTAGTAAAAGAACTTACATAGAACCAATGGACTGAAGTCAGGGACTCCTGTGGTTGAATTAGGGAAAGGCTGGAGGAAACTGGGGAGGAGAGCAATACCATAGGAAGGCCAGCAGTCTCAAGTAACCTGGAATGCCAAGATATCTCAGACACTGAGCCACCAACCAGGCAGCATACTCCAGCTGATATGAGGCCTCCAACACATATACAGCAGAGGACTGCTGGGTCTGGACTCAGTGAGAGAAGATGCACCTAATCCTAGAAAGACTTGAGGCCCCAGAGAGTGGGGAGGCCTGGTAGGGTGGGGGCAGGGGTGGGGGTATGGGATATGGAACTGTCAAAGGGAGGACCAGGAGGGGGATAACGACTGGACTGTAAAATACAAAAGTAATAAATTTTAAAAAAGTAATGTTGTTTGTTCTTCTATGCTTAGATATAAGGTGAGGTAATCAGCTCTCATCAATTCTATTTGACATTGTAGTACAAATTGAACCAGGAAAATAAGGTTAAAAATGATGTACAAGTCAACCCAAGTAGAAGCAAAAAGCTTAGAATAATCTGTATTGATAGATAGCACGATCTTTATAAAGAATAAGCTCCATCAAGAAAACTACTAGAGACGATGAATGAGTTTAGAAATCTTACAAGAAGCAGATCAATAAATAAAAGTCAATTGGGGTTGGTGATGTAATTAAGTGGTTTATTGCTTATCTACCCTGAATAAGGTGCTGGATTCCATCCATCCTAGGTATCACCAAGCCCCAAAACTGAATTTTTATTTAAGTTCAGTGAACAATCTAGCAATAAAATTAAGAAAATTCTATTTACATTAATTATATCAAAAAGTAAAATAATTAAAATTACACTCAACAAAACTACATAAAAGGCATGAATTAAAAATGACAAAACAGTGTTAATTTAACATATTCAATAAAAGACACTAAGTAAATAAAAATATCTAATACTCTTTTTTGAGATAGGGTTTGTCTATCCAGTCCTGGATATCCTGGAACTCTCTTATACACCAGGCTATAACGAGTCTTGTGTCTGCCTCCAAGTGCTAGAATCCAAGGCATGCACCATTACACCGGGCAAAGATCTAATATTCTTAAAATGTCTGAACTCCCTTATATTGATCTATAGATTCAACATAATCCCCATCACCTTATAGATAGCTCCCCCCCCCAAAAAAAAACCCTGTAAACTAACCCTAAAAGTAATGTGGAGATGCAAGGAAACCAGTATAACCACAGCCATCCTGAAGAGGAGCACACTTGTTGGATCTACACTTCCAAATTTCACAACTTAGAGTAGCTATTACGACATGATGGATGCTGACATAGGACAAGAATATAGATAAATGGAACTGAATTGACTCCAAAAGTAAATCAGTCCATATATGGTCAAATGACAGTTTGTGGGACTATTAGAGATGAAATACAGGGCCCTGTGTACATGAGAATGTTCTACTATTGAGCAACATCCTCTAGCCCTAGTCAATTGGATTTTGGGTTAAATAAATTCTAAGAGTTCCAAGGCAGTTAAATGGAAAGCAAAATCTCTTTAATAAATGGTGCTATGAGAACTGAACATCCACATGCAAATAAATGCAGTCCCTTCCAGAAAACAAATGTAGAAAGTAACACAAAAATTGTCAAGGATCTAAGTATAAAATCCCATGCTGTAACAGTTAGAAGAAGAAAAATTACATGTCTTCATGGTCTCATATTAAGCAATGACTTGTTAAACTGAATGTCAATGTGATAGGTGAGAAAAGTAAGCCAGAATTTAAAAACATCTATGCTTCAAAAGACATGATCAAAAAAGAAAAAATAATAACAAAATTAAAGAGAAACCCTGAGAATGCAAAAATCATTTACAAATCAGATATCTGACAAAGGACTTGGAGAAGAACAATTCAATAATTAAAAAGGACACACTTTTTAATAGACAAAGAATTTAAATAAGCATTACCCCAGAAAAATACACCAGTGAACATGGACACATTAAAAATGTTCACTATATGCCTGAAGTCACATACCTGAAATCCTAGCATTTGAGATGAACAATCAGAAAATCATAAGTTCAAGGCCAGCCTCAAATATATAGTGAATTTCAAGCCAGGCACTTTCTCAAAAACAAAAGAAACATAACAAAACAAAAGAGAATAAAAGATGCTAAACATCATTAGGCATCAACAAAATGCAATTCAATAGAATAATAATATATCTAACATCTACTGGAATGAATCTAATTTTAAAAGGCAAATCTAAAAGTGTGACACATAATGTTGCAGAACACACTCACAATTGGTGGGACTGTGAAATAAAGCAGCCACATTGACAGATGGTCTGGTAAGATGCCAAAAGGTTAACATACAATTGCCAGATGACCCCAAAATGCCATTCCTAGGTATATATACAACAGAATTTAAAACACATGGTCACACAAAAATGTTGTATCAAAATATTCACTCAAAATGATCACCAAAAAAAAAAAAAAGTTCATGGCAACATTATTCTGAATAGCTAAAACTCAAAAGGTAAAAAAAACCCTTCTGGTTGGTTAATAATGCATATAAAATTATTTAATAATTAAATATCATTATATGTGTAACTTACTTTTAAATGTCAAACGCGATAAAACTAATTTAAAAAATTACTACCCAAATATCTGCTAACAGGTTAAAAATATGCACTGATTCATTCTAGCAAAACTGATATTAAATATGAATAAACATATAAAAGTAAAGATAAAGCAATTAAATCAGTAAATTTTAATTAAAAACAAAACACTTGTTATTATGCATTTAGAAATGTGTCCCAATTAAGAAGCATATCTCTAATTTTTTTCTTTTATATATATTTTTATTTATTTAGGGAGCAGTGCCTTTGTGGCCTAGTGTGCACATGGAAGTCAGATAATAACTTATGAGTCACTTCCCACTTTCCCTTCCAGGAAATCAAACATATGTCACTGTTCTTGACAGCAAGAGCCTTTACCCCTAAGCCATCTCCTTGGCCTTGAAAAATATTTCTTGAAATAAAAAAAAAAATCATAGGAAAGTAGGTGGTCTGCCCCAATCCCCATTGCCTGCTGGGACTCCAGCAAACCCAGTAGCTCTGTCAGAGCTCCATCTTCCTTCCAGTCTGTACGTTCATCTGCAGTCACAGAACAGTTCACCAACCCTCAGCACACCACACAGCTCCGCCTGGCTCCCAGGTGAGAACACAGCCCCTCCTCAATTCCCCTACCTGCTTTGACCCCAGCAAGCCCAGTAGGGATGGACTCTGCCGCTGTGCTATTGAAGCTCTGTCCTCCTTCCAGTCAGCACCTATACCTGGAGACAAAGAACAGTGCACAGTGCCCCAGCTGACAGCGCCACCTGCCACCTGGGAGGCCTGCTCCAAGCCAGAACACACAGGCCAGCCAACACCAGAAACAACCAGATGACAAAAGGCAAGGTCAAGAACATAATCAACAGAAACTATGCAAGACAGCACCATCAGACCCCACCTCTCCTACTACACCAATACCTGGAAATCCTAATACACCGAGGAACAAGATCGTGGCCTTAAATCCCATCCCATGAAGATGATAGAGGTGTTTAAAAACGATATAAATAGACCCAAATCCCATGGAGGAGAGAGCTGGACCATCAGAAGTGCAGACACTCACTCAGAACTCAGAGGAGACAACTACTTTCTGCCTATATTCCTGACCCAAAAGAAATTGCCTTGTGCGATCTGTGCCCCTTGGCAACAGGGACCTAGGAGCAGTCAGGGGCAGGACCCTTCGGGTTTTAGCCTGTGCTGAGAGCTGAAAGCAGTCAGGAGCACCTACACACCTGAGAGCAGAGCTCTCTGTTCCCAGATCCAGCTGAAAGAAAACAGGTCTACAGGAGTGCTGACACAATGGCCTACAGGAAGGTGGTTCAAGCCACTGTCAGAGACAGCAAGACAAGCTATCACCAGAGACAACCTGATGGCAAGAGGCAAGTGCAGAGACCTAAGCAACAGAAACTAAGACTACTGGGCATCGTCAGAGCTCAGTTCTCCCACCAAAGCAAACACTGGATAGTCAAACATACAGGAAAAACAAGATTTAGATTTAAAATAACATTTTATGATGACGATGGAGGACTTTAAGAAGGACATAAATAACTCCCTGAAAGAAATTCAGAACAGCACAAGTAAACAAGTAGAAGCCCTTAAAGAGGAAACACAAAAATCCCTTAAAGAATTACAGGAAACTACAACCAAACAGGTGAAGGAACTAAACAAAACCTTTCAGGATTTAAAAATGGAAATAGAAACAATAAAGAAATTACAAAGGGCAACAATCCTGGAGATAAAAAACCTAGGAAAGAGATCAGGAGTCATAGATGCAAGCGTCACCAACAGAATACAAGAGATAGAAGAGAGAATCTCAGGGACAGAAGATACCATAGAAAACATCAACACAACTGTCAAAGATAGTATAAACCGCAAAAAAGCTCCTAGCCCAAAACATCCAAGAAATCCAGGACACAAGGAGAAGATCAAACCTAAGGACAATAGATATAGAAGAGAGTGAAGACTCCCAACTTAAAAGGACCAGTAAATATCTTCAACAAAATGATAGAAGAAAACTTCCCTAACCTAAAGAAAGAGTTGCCCATAAACATGCAAGAAGCCTACAGAACTCCAAATAGACTGGACCAGAAAAGAAACTCCTCTCATCACATAATAGTCAAAACACCAAATGCACAAAACAAAGAAAGAATATTAAAAGCAATACGAGGAAAAGGTCAAGTAATATATAAAGGCAGACCTATCAGAATCACACCAGACTTTTCAAAGGAGACTATGAAAGCCAGAAGATCCTGGACAGATGTCATACAGACCCTAAGAGAACACAAATGCCAGCCCAGATTACTGTATCCTGCAAAATTCTCAATCACCATAGATAGAGAAACAATATATTCCATGACAACACTAAGTTTAAACAATATCTTCCTACTAATCCAGCCCTATAAAAGATACTACAAGCAAAAGTCCAACACAAGGAGGGTAACTATACCCAAGAAAACACACGAAATTAATCATTGCACTACAAGCACAAAAGAAAAGGATCAAACACAAATACCACCTCCAACAATAAAATAACAAAAACTAACAATCATTGGTTATTAATATCTCTCAACAGCACACACATATTATCACCAGCAACACCAAAACAACAGGAACTAACAGTCATTGGCAATTAATACCTTTCAACATCAATGGATTCAATTCATCAATAAAAAAAACCATAGGCTAACAGAAAAAATGCAAAAACAGGATCCATCATTCTTCTGCATACAAGAAACATACCTCTGCAACAACAACAACAAAAACACTCCCTCAGAATAAAGGGCTAGAAAGTGGTTTTTCAAGCAAAGAGATGCAAGAAACATGCTGTAGTAGCCATTCTAATATCTAATTAAATAGATGTCCAACCTAAAGTTATCAAAAGACACAGGGAAGGACGTTCATATTCATCAAAGGAAAAAAAGTCCACCAAAATGACTTCTCAATTCTGAACAACTGTGCCCCAAATGCAACAGTACCCATAATCATAAAAGAGACTTTACTAAAGCTCAAATCTCACATTTAAACCCACACAATATTAGTGGGGGACTTGAACACTCCATTCTCACCAATGGACAGGTCATCAATACATTTCTCACAAACCAAATCCAGGAACACATCAAAACTATCATTCACCATGATCAAGTAGGCTTTATCCCAGGAATGCAGAGATGGTTCAATATACTGAAATCCATCAATGTATTCCACTATATAAGCAAACTGAATGAAAATATCCTGTGATCATCTCATTAGATGCTAAAAATGCTTTTGACAAAATCTCTTGGAGAGATCAGGGATACAAAGAACATACCTAATACAAATACAAGTCAGGGACCAGACAAGGCTGCCCACTCTCTCCCCTATCTATTCAATATAGTACTCAAAGTCCTAGCTAGAGTAATAATACAACTAAAAAAGCAGATCGAGGGGGCACAAACTGGAAAGGAAGAAGTCAAAATATTGCTATTCATAGAGGATATGATCGTATATATAAGTGACCCAAAATGTCTTCCAAAGAACTTCTACAGCTAATAAACACCTTCAGCAATGTATCTAGATACAAAATTAACTCAAATGAATTGGTAACCTTCTTTATACAAATGAGAAGGAAATCATGGAAATAGTACCCTTTGCAATAACCCCAAATAATATAAAGTAACTTGGTGTAATTCCCACCAAGCAAGTGGACTGATGGCATTCTAGCATTTCTATCACCTAGCACCACAAATAAATATAATAGTAGATGAGAATAATAATGAATCTCATTGTTTGAATATGTTTTCCCCAAGGAATGGCACTATTAGAAGGTGTGGTCCTGTTGGAGTAGGTTTATGTGTGTGGGTGTGGGCTATAAGAACCTCATCCTAGCTGCCAGGAAGTCAGTATTCTGCTATCAGCCTTCAGATGAAGATGTAGAACTCTCAGCTCCCCCTGCACCATGCCTGCTTGGATGCTGCCATGCTCCTGCCTTGATGATAATGGACTGAACCTCTGAACCTGTAAGTCAGCCCCGATTAAATGTTGTCCTTATAAGAGTTGCCTTGGTTGTGGTGTCTCTCTACAGCAGTAAAACCTAAGACAATAAATTTCTGTCTGAGGATAAAGTAGAATGAGGAGACCACGTTAGAGAAGAATTCTAGAGACCTATAGAGTACAGGCTCAAATATGGTTGTTAATAATTTAAAACTAAGCAAATATCTGCACATAGATCAATTTTATCCATCAAAATTAAGAGGAAATTAAAGGAATAATGAAAAATTAGAATAAATAGGAAATACTTAAGGTAGACATGGTGGTATATACCTTTTATTCACGCATTCAGGAGACTAAAACAAGATCATGAATTTTGAGCTACATAGTGAGACCCTGTCTCAAAAGAGCAAAAAGAAAATAAGAGTGGAATGGGAGGAATACTCGGCAGATAAATGAAGGTCATGATTGCTTGCAAACATGCCATTCTTCTTGTTCAGCAAAAACTTTCAGACCAAGTAAATTATTAAAAATAAAACTTTAAATGTTTAAATTCTAGTTGTTACCCAAAGAATGCATAAAATAAGTGGACATTTAAGATAAATAGTTTAACATGCTAAATTAGAAAAACCATTGTGAGACTGAAATAATATATGATACCAAAATCAATTTAAATGAAGTAAAATAAGTAAGTTAAATTTGCAGCACAAGGTTAGATATTAGTAAAGCTTTATTCTGGTTTGCTTTTCCTTGCTGTTCTAAACACTGGTCCAAAGCAACTTAGCTTATAGGTTATAATCTTTCATCAAGGGAAGCCAAAGCAGGAACGTAAGGCAGGAACCTGAAAGCAAGAACTGAAGTAGACTGTGGAGAAACGCTTTTCACCTTTCTCAGATACCTTTATTATGCAGCAAAGACACATCTATCTAGGGAAGGAAATATTTCTCCCTAGACAAGAAAGCTTCCTCCCCTACGTCAATTAACAACCACAAAAATTCCCGCACTGGTAGACTCACAAGCCAGTGTGGTGAAGCAATTCCTCAGTTGAGATTCCCTCTTCACAGGTATGTCTAGGGTTGACAGAAACTAAGTAGCTTGAGCCTCCCCCTCCTGAGTGCTGATATTACAAATGTGTGCAGCTGGGTCCAGTTTATACAGGGCTGGGAATCAAATCAAGGACTTCATGAATGTTAAGTAAACACTTAGCAGCTGTGCCATACCCCCAGCCCACTGTTGTTGTTTTTTTTTTCCTTTAAATTTCTGATATCTTTACGGTTTTAACTTTTTACACATAAATTTGCAAAGTGCATAGATTAATACCATGGATGCTGAAAAGTGGGGTGGGGAGCTAGTGCTATTGCTCTACTAATGTCTGGTGTAGTGACCTTAGGCAAGTCACTTTTTCTGTGTCTTAATCTCACCATTTATAAAATAGGGCTGGCTTTGGTTTTTAATGAGGCTATTTAAATTTAACAAAGTCTATTTAAGAAAAAATTATAGAGTACTTTACTTCCACAAAAGTCCTGGATTTGTTTCACATTAACCTCCTACTCTAGAAAGAGAAAAAGAAAGATCTAAACATAGAGAGCATTCTGAGCAAAGACCCCTTAAAAGTTCCCAGCCCAAACGTAGTGTGCTGTATTAATGATCAGACAACTTGATTGGTAGAGCTGGGTGCTTGCATTATCTGGGTATAAACTGGTTTTGCAGATTGGCTGAAAATTTGGTTGCTATGGTTGCCTGAGGCTCAGTTGCTTTTAGTTATGTTTCGGCTTCCTTAACCAGCAAGTGAGTTAGTTTATAGTCCACTGCACACACAGACCTCTTTGGGCCAAATTTCATTACCTTATTCCAGATGCCAATGATACATTTTCTAGGACAATAATTACACCACTATAAGAATTGTTCAATGTGTTCAATGCTCCCCACCATTGAGGCATCTGAAGCCAAATCCACTTGTCAGCCCAGAGTTACAGAGCAAAATTGCACAGCACAGGAAGTCCTGTGTCAAATACAAACACTCCGGGATTAAGGAAGTGAAAGATAACAATTCTGTAGTCCCTACCCAGTGCTCCCTACATAGTCCACAATCTGAAAAAACTATTATTCTTATCTAACCATTTGTAAATCTTGATCTGCAAGGTAGACAAACAGAATTTTCAGTAGAGCTCCGGTAAGTTTATGGGTGATATTTTTTTTTAAAAACAAAACTAAATCTTTATTAAATTGAGTATTCCATGCCAGACTTATTTCAGAGTAGTTATTGTTGATGTTTAAATTGGGCTGCCTTTTTTTTCTTTTTGCTACAGGCCATCAAGTGACAACCAACAAAACCTAACAACTCTGCATATACACAAAATGTTAAAGTTTTATCTAAAACTGAAAGACACTAGAAACAAAAGTCGAGGAAAAATGACAGGAAATATTTGTAATATTTTTGAGAAATTGTTACAGCTATAGAGTACAAAAGTTTATATGTGTTCAATCTTAAAATAATTTTAAAAATAATTTTAAAAATGGTAAGCAGTCCCCCAAGAAACACGATTAAATACCAAGAAACTATAAATATTCCATTTTATCAAAATCAGTGCAACCAGTTTACTTTTATTAAATACTTCAATATAGTAAGGCAAATTTATTTGAAATTGAATTAAAATACAATCACTACATGTTACTGAATTACGAGAGTACTAAAAAGTAGAGTCCAACGTACAATAAATGTGAAATATGTCTTCTCCATGCTTAAAATATGAAATTCGGTCAACTGTTTATAGTGAGAACTTAGAGGAGTGGAGAATTCATGTACAATTACATGTGATTTTTGTAGGATTTCTTGTTTCTATTATATGATATACACGTGCTTTCATAATTCATCTGCATTAATTTTATAAATTCTAAATTTAGTGGCCATTCGCTTCAGACAACTCACATTGCAAATCATATGCAATTGAAAATCACATGCATCACATTATGAGTCACATATAAATAAATATATACACATATAAAATGTGAATGAACACAAGATGGAAATAACTATGGGCATAAATTCCAGGGGGCTTTAAACAGCTATCTCTGATATTCGAGAGGACAAGGCCCTTCCTTCCTATTTAGCATGGTCCATTTTAAGATTGTTTGACATAAAGTGGGGTAGAACTGCCCCAGTGATTATATATATATATATATATATATATATATATATATATATATATCAGTTGTAAGTTCAGAAAAAATGAGTTTGAATGTTGACTAGCCATCTTCTACTCTCTACTGCCAATTCTCTCACTTGTAAGGCTGGATACTCTAAATTCCTCTTTTTATGATTAGACATAATTCAAATTTTATTCTTTCCAAAATACTACTACCAGAACTTACAAAATGTCTCTAAATGATACTATTTTATGAAAGAATATAAAGGCATTGGAAAAGCAACTATTGCCATTCTCTGTTGTGTTGTCTGCCCATCTGAATTGTTTCACCAGACATTAGTCCATATTCTCATAGTTGAAAAAAAACAGCCAGAAAATAGAGATGGGACAATAAACAAAAGGAATGACCTCTACTGGGTTCATGGTCTAAAAATAGCACTGGTCAAACTGGTGTGTTGTTTTTGTTATTTTGTTTGCTTGTACTTTTGTAAATACACATAAATTATCTATTCACTCCATGCTTTGACATAGCGCTCTTGCTTCCCCATTCACAGCCCTCCACATTCCCTCTCCCACCCCTGTTTCACCCTCTTGCCCCATAGCTCTGTTGTCAGCAGCATTCACCAAAATACAATTCTGCTCACCATTAATCCTTGTCTTCCCCTGCCCTCCACAGTACAAACGTCTCTCTATTTCATTCCTTGCCCCCACCATCGACAACCTGCACATATCTGCAGTCTGTCAGAGAAGTAGCTGGTTTTGTGCAAACCAACTTTTCTTTCCACTACACACAATTATGGACGAAAGATCCTGTCTGTCATTATAGGGGAAGGAGGCTGCAGAAGCTCTCACTATGAGAGATATTTGTTACTCTGCTTTAACAGAATTTCAGAACCCAGTTTTTAAAGAACAACCAAGATTCTCTTAAAGCAATTTAATTTATTGAAATACTTATTCTGAATAAACTTTACATAAAATATGTAAAAATATATCTAAAAATTTTCTATTCTTATATTTTTTATGGTTTTTCCCCAAAGATTTTTTTTAAAAAAATTAAGTCAAAGGCTTGCACTTAGATAGTGACAGAAATATAGTCAAGTGACACTTATAAGAATTATATCTGCAAAAATGTTAAATTGTATGATGACTGCAATGAAGTAAACAGTCACTTAAAATTCCTATAACAAAAGTCAAACATTGCAAAAAAAGTGAAAACATCAATTTTCTTACAAAATTACAATAAAATAAAACTTCCAATGTTATAATAGTCTTTCAAATAATAAACGTTTGCCAAAATTCACTCTCCTGGCAAATACAAAGAATCTTCTTAAAATAAACAAACACTGCATGGGGATATTTTGTTTCTGGGAATGGGTCCCTCTTTATTGTTCCAAGTCATGTTATTCTCTTAATGACCTAGTTTTTATTTGAAGTTTGGTGTGTGTATATGTGTGTGTGTGCTTGTATACAATACATCACACTGAGACAAATACTCACATACCTGATACAAACATGGAGCTGTGTTTGATCAGCCTGTCTTCCTTCTCTTATTAATACAAGGAGTAATCGCACAATACAACCTATAATCTTGAACTCTAAAAAACAAAATACATTCATCAATGTTTGAAAAGTAACTCTCAAGAAATGCATTCCTAAATCCTTTAAAATAAACAAATTAAGAGTCCAAGAATAGGAATTCAAGGAGATTTAAATTTGAATTAGCTTAACTACTTTTGACAAGTTTACACATGAAAGACACCAAGATTGTATGTACTACTTGCTGCTTTAAGAAGTTTCATTCTGTCTGTCTATATAAAAAAGTTTCAGCCAAAGTTCAATCAATCTCCTCTACTGATTTTCAACATTAGACAAATACCCACCCACCCCCCCTTTTTGAACCCTGCTTTCAGCTTGACTTTTTCCCCAATTGAAATTCAGGCCCTCAATGGTTGGTTTTTCTTGGTTCTAAATGTTGATAAAAAAGGGTTTTCTCCACTCCCTCAATTTGATGTGACAGGCTTCTGACATGAATAATGGAAGCATTTCTTTCACAGGCAAATCAACTTAATTTAGTCAGCCTTTATACTCTCAGTGGGCAAGCCACAATCCCTGAGATTCCATGAGAGCCTTGAAGTTAGATGAAATCTTTAGAATTTGCACAAAATGTATAAAGTAAACAACACTTATTTTGTCACAATACTTGAATAACTTTTATGCAGGAGTTACAGATGAATATATTACTTCCTAATCAGATCCTGATTTACAAGCAATTTGTGATGAACCCTCTACATTCAAGGGGAAAAAAAAGGTTCCTAGTAAGAAAGCTAACAGAATTTTCTACACACATAAATTTTAAAGCATGTGGATTGAAAATAAAACAAAGCAAAGGGGCGAGCAAAAGGAAACATCTAATCCTTGCAAAAGAAACCAATAAAAAACCAAGGTGCATATACTGGCCAGGGCTCAGGTGTTTATAACAGCAACAGATCTATTTTGAAACAATTCTTTGAAGCAGAATCTTGGCGAACTAAAAGAGCAGCCATCAGATTAAAAGCAATAGATCCACAGTCATTTCCATTTCCAAATTCTGAACACCATTATTCCCCTGAGAACTTTTCAGATCAGAAAAAAAGACATGTTAATAATACATTCATGAAAGAAAGATGGGGCTCATAAAAATAAAACTAAGACATATGCCTTCTGAGTCCGCCATTGAAGAATGATTTAAAAATGAATGCAACCAGACTTGGAGTGCACAGAGTTTGCATTCAGTCTCTAACAGAATATGGTACTTGGCATTTGTCCTCTGGCCTTTGATGTCATTTATATAGGGGGAAGACTGGAAGGAAGAAAGGAACACAAAACTGGGAATCCAGAGACCTGCTCCAAGCACAGCCAGAAAATTTCCTATTTGACTCTAGACAAGTCTCTTTTCCTATGTAAGCTTCTGATTCTTTTAATAGAGAAAGAAGTGGATGATCTTGCTTATTTCTGGCTCTAAATGCTATGATTCCATAGCCTGGGACAAAGTCCAAATGAGTAGTAAGATTTAAAGAACTCTTGTGACTCTGAACTTCTCTGACAGAATGCCATGTGGGGGTAAGGTGTGTGTGTGTGTGTGTGTGTGTGTGTGTGTGTGTGTGTGTGTGTGTGTGTGTGAGAGAGAGAGAGAGAGAAAGAGAGAGTGTGTGTGTAGAGAGAGAGTGTGAGAGAGAGAGTGAGAGAGAGAGAGAGAATGTGTGTGTACATGTGCTTGTTTGCATCTATAAAAGAAAATCCCAGCAACTGAGAGGTCTTTGCAGCACAGACAATTTTGACAATTACTTAATTCTACCCCCACCCCTACTCTCTGGCAGTAGATAGGTTGAGGACTGAATCTAGGCCTCCAACATGGTAGGCAACTAGTCTACCACTAAGGTCCACCTCCAGCTCAAATTCTAAGCATTTTAAAATAATAAACTTCTCATATTATTTAAAACTGGCAAATAATAACTGGGAGAATTTTATCTAGATTCACACTCTTAACACTCTTAGTATATTACATTTTTTATCAAACAAATAAAAAATCTAACTGTCAAAAACATGCTTTCAGTAAAGACAGGTTCTGTTTTACTATTATTAAGATTTTTCATGAAGATATGTTCTAGTAAAAATTAGCATTGTTAATATCAAACTTTTCATATTATAATTTAATTTGTATGCTAATGTTGTAGGCTTCATAAACTAGGAACCTAACTGTTCCAGCACAAAGAGAAAAAATGGTGTTTTAATTTCATATAAACTCTTAGCTAGAGAGAACTATTTCTACATATATGTCATTTCAGAGAGTAAATAACCAGGCTTCTTTAAATTGGTACATCTTTAACCTCCTTTCCCTCCTTCCCACTGTTCCCACTCACTCTGCTTCTGTCCCCTCTTCCATTTTTTTTCTTTCTCGAAATTTGCTAATCACCCAATTAGGGAGTCCAACAATTATACATGTCAGGGAAGGGAGACAGGAAAGAGAAATGGGAAAGTAGTCAAGGTAAAACAAAATAACTTCTCTGTAAAGAGTGTCCACCGTTAACCCCTAGAGAATTTACACTGCACCTTGATGGACTTGCTGTTCCCAGTCTCCACCCCTCCCACCTTCCTTCCCTATTATAATCGTTAGGTCAGTTAATTGGCTGATTAAGAATACCCCAGCATTTTTATTAACTGGCAATTAGAGTCAGACCCTGAGGCACAGAAGATCCTCCTGATTGGGGGTGTCACTTGGGTTATAAAGATTAATAAAGTCAAATGAGCTTTAAGGTCTGGCTTAGTTAATTTAATCTTCTGTGTGGATATTTTAGCAATATCTATTCCTCTAATATTATCTCAGTTGCTTTCAAACTAAATTCATTCCAGAGCAGCAATCATTTATCTTTAAAAACAGGGGGAAAGGACATATCAGAATACTATGCAAATATCAAATAGTGAAAAGCTGTACAGACACCAGCTAAACCGATGCTTCTACTTTCGTCACTACTCTCTATTTCCTTTCATTCAGGACCATTCCAATAGAAGACCCATGCTCCTCCTAAAATAAATCTGCAAGAATATGATATGTGGCATGCCTAATCCCTTTAACCTACGTAAATCCTCTCATACCTTCTCTCTGTGATTGTCTAAGAAGAGTTGACGCTTACGGATGGCCATTGCACAGGGTGGCCAGTTATAGACAATGCAAATGTACCCTTACATTCCAAAGAGTTTGTGTGATTATAAGAAGATGATGTATCATATTAAAATTATAGCTTGGATAGGCAACTTCAGCATAAGAATATTGTGCAGGATTGATACTGACCGGGAATGCAATGCTGGCAGGAAAGGAGCCAGGAGAATGGTAATGGCAATATGCAGCCCAGGTACAGATCGGTAAAGCAGAATCTATACCTGTGCAATAACGGGCAGCTCACAGCTTCTTAACAGTGAAGAAAGTTACTTATGCACAACAAAATCCGATAGTAATCAAATTAAACAAGAACATGCTCTTCAATAGCTGGGAAGAGAGACCGTCATAGCCAGAAGGTTCTAAAAATACAAGAACATGCGTTTTACATGTGAAATAGGAATAATAGCAGAACTTATTTTGTAGGCTGAAGGAAAATCTGAGGAGACACTATTGAAGCATTCTATTGTTTGTTTGTTTGTTGAGATCTGCCTGCCTTTGCCTCCCAAGTGCTGGGATTGGCACAATGCACACGACTGTAGTTCTTTTTTTTTTTTTTTTTTTTTTTTTTTTTGCCAAAGCTTGACACATAGTAAATGATCAACAACCAACCACTATTACTGGCATACATCTCTTTTCTTATTTGCTATGCTAGATGGTGAGGGAACACAGAGGTCATGCTTGGCATTATGTATAGCCTGAAACCTTGGAAAAACACAGAGGAAAGAGATATGAAAACACAACTTCAGCTTAGAAAAGAAAGAATAAATTTGATCACAGTCAACCCAGGGTTAGGGAAAGGTTTCATTTCGGTGATCTATGTCTATGTCAAGTTATCAGGACTCAGAAGGATTCGAGGTCTGCTCAACAACCACAGATATTCACAAAAACTGCTACAGTTTGGGATATTAAGGATACTAGCTCATTTTTTCCACTAGAACATCTTTATGGAAAACTTGAATAGTAAAACAGAAGAATTGGATGAGGCAACTGGATTTCTCCTGAACACAGAAGTGAAAAAAATGACTAATGAATAAATTTTTGGATTTTAATCTCTGCTGCTACTAGCTGCTTGACCTTAAGCAATAGAGTTAACCTCTTGTACTAGTTAATTATGTTGCTGTGATCAAATATCTGGCAACAAACAACTCAAGGGAGGAAGGATTTATTTTGCCTCAGGGTTTGAGGATGTACTCTATTATGGTCAGGAAGGCCTGACAGCAGGAGGTGCTTCTAACTGTAGGAGTATGAGGCTGATTTCTTACATCTTGGCAGATTGGAAAGAAGAGTAAGGAAATTATTTCAGCTGGAATTATCATTTTATGTTTTTATTTAGTCCATGACTCCCCTCCATGGGATGGTACCTCCCCTACACAGATCATGTCTTACCCTCTCAGTTAGCACTGAAGAAATCCATCACAGATGCACGTCTTTAGAGTCAATATCAAGTAGCATTTAGGAAAGAATAGTGGACTGTTCTCATCCCAACATTTGCTATTTGGATTCTATGTAGACTAGCATGCCTTCCAAGAGTTCAAGCCAAAAGCCATTTCATGGTTTCTGCTGTACTGTTTACATGGGACCATGGGGGCATTCCAATATACATTGAGTGCCCTGATCAGTGTATCTTGGTCTTTTTGACCCCTCACATTGCATTACTAATGCATACAAAAAGTATAGAGTTAAGGGCATCCAAGGGTAAAACTAAGCAGGCAAATTGCTTCCCTTCTTTTTTCTACACTTGCTATTTTTCTGTGGCATTCAGATTGCATAGCAAGATTCCTCAATGCAGAATTTTGGCCCTGAATAGGAGGGTCTGGTGTTCTCTTCAGACCGCCTTAGTCACCAGGCAGGCATGTGGTGGACAAACGCATATATAAGACAGATAAATCTGTTTTTTAAAAAAAAGAAGAGGAAATGTCTAAAAGTATAATAGCATAGTAGATAGAATTTAGAGATTAAATAGTGGGATTGCTGAGTCCAAATTTACCCCTCTAAAGAAATGCAAGTTCAGAGTAGGCAAGTCACGGAATTATTTCAGGCTCGACCAAGATGTAGAGCACAGGTCTCCTGACTCCTAGGCAAATGTTCCATTTTATAAAGTCTGCAAGTTTTCATGAATTTTTTTTTGATCAACAATACACGGTTTGAGATATGAGTCACCACATCCAGGAGCATATTAGTACACTTAGTCTAACCTAGATTTATATTTGCTCTATATTAAACATGCTGCTTTCTTTTTGTGGATAAAAATGATGCAATCTGAATTAAAACTGTTTCAGGAATTTCAAGTATATAAAATAGATGCTCATGAAGGTTACCATTACGTCACAAGGATGCTTTTTGATCTTCTTTGTATGCTACAGCAGAAACCTCCTAGGGGAAGTTACTCCCATTCTACCTGTTATCATTTGATAATGCTTGGTTTGAATTGAATAAAGAGGGTTCTTGGCCAGATGTGGTACCTTTAATCCCAGAACTTGGAAGGCAGAAGCAGGTCAATCTTTATGTCTTCAAGGCCATCCTGATCCACAGGAAAAGTTCTAAGGTATCCAGAGCTACATGATGGGAAGCTGTTTCAAAATTTCAAAGATGTGGGGCTCTATAGAGCTTTAAGCACACTGGATTTAAGTAAATCCAATCAAAGAATATTTAGTAACGCATTTCTCCTTGTGATTCCCTAGTTTGTTAGCTCACCACTTACCAGTCATCGTTTGTCAATGAAAAGCCATACCTTAGCACAGTGGAATAGACAAATGTGAATAACATTTCCTACTATATTATAAGTCAATAATTCATGCAGCTGAACGTTCCTTTCTTTCCCATTAAAATTGCTTATTTGCCTCATCTGGATGCATAGTGAAATGATAATAAGATACAGAATATATAAGTTTGACCTATAGTAGTAGGTTTTGCCTTTTCTAGGGGATTTCGTGTTAATTGGTTGCATTGTATGTCACATCTAATTCTTCCACACCATTGTTAATGCCGACGACTCCTCAGAACACTGCTGAAAGAAAAACAACTAGAAGGCCTTTCACCAAAAGAAGGAAACAGAAGCAAAATTTCCTTAAGAAAGATGGTTTTCATTTTATGCTTCTGATAATAAAATACATTCCATTCTATAAAATGTGCATATGAAAAGTGTTTTACCAGGAAAAGAAAAGAAAAAAAGAACTACTGGATTTGCAATTCTGCACTAATTTCAGGGCTTTCGGGTTAGAACACATTTCCATAAATAGAAAACTGACTAATGTGAAGAAATTACTCTTCCAAACTCCAAGTAGTGACCGCTCTATGGAGCTCTGTATACTTTAGTTCACATAACAACTGCTAACTTTTTGTTGAATATAAGATTATCTTTGTCAATGAAACTAAGCTAATTCCTGTAAGGAGCATAGACAATTTTATCCAATAGGAGAATTATTTTACAATTAGTGCTTTGATTTTCATAAATTTCTTAACATAGAGCTAGCCTAGGTATCCTTGATTCTCAGCACTTGATATAAATTGGAGGAAGGAGAAAAGGCAGAGGTAATATGAGGAAGCAGGCCAGGAAATGAGAGAACAGGATTAGCCTAGTTTGACCATCGCATGGCTAAATGGCCGCAGGTAAGTCAATATAGCAGTCAGCACTTACCTACACCTTTTGCTTTCCATCCTTCTTATTAATCATTTTATTAATTTACATTTCAAATGATATCTTCCTTCCAGTTTTTCCCTCTGCAAACCCCCATCCCATCCCCGTGCTCCCTGCTTCTATGAGGGTGCTCCTCCCTCCCCTCACCGCTTCCACATTCCCTACACTGGAGCATCGAGCCTTGGCAGAACCAAGGGCCTCCCCTCCCATTGATGCCCAACAGACCCATCCTCTGCTGTATATGCAGCTGGAGCCACGGGTAGCTCCATGTGTACTCTTTGCTTGGTGTTTTAGTCTCTGGGAGCTCTGGGAGTCCAGTTAGTTGACGTTGTTCTTCCTACGGGGTTGCAATCCCGCTCAGCTCCTTCAGTCCTTCTCCTAGCTCTTCCTTTGGGGTCCGCGGGCTCAGTCTGGTAATTGGCAGTGAGTATTCCATGCTCTTTTTAAAAAGAGAGGTTCATTTTTTTTTTATTCTTATGTCTAAGTACAATATCTGCAGGTATACCTGCATGCCTTAAGAAGGTGCTAGATCCCATTACAGACGGTTGTGAGCCACCATGTGGTTGCTGGGAATTGAACTCAGGACCTCTGGAAGAGCAGCCAATGCTGTTAACTGCTGCCCCACTTTCCATCTTCTTAACTACCATTAGTTAATCTCCATCAGATGTTATGTGGAAAGTCCATGACAATTTGTAAGTTTTAAGTCGTGTATTATTCTGACATGAATTATCCCTTGTTTCTTGGCATCCACACTATATATGCTAGTGAATAAATCACTTAGTAGCCATCACAGGTATCAGAATGGTAAACTGATAAACTAAATGATAAATTCGCATAGGTATGTACATATAGGAGTAATATGCACTGAGTGTTATGCAGAGAGGTAAGTGCAGCTCTAGCCTCAGCTATCTCAGAATTATTCCCATATGGATAAGGTACAAATACTGAATATTTTTCTGGACCCAAATTTCTTTACCTGTAATGTTGCCAGAGAAAGAATCTATGAGAATAAAGTCTGGGGGTGTTCGTTAGTGATACAGCTCTGATCTTGATGTCCAAGACCCTGGATTTTATTCTTCAAAGTGAAAAAAAATAGAGGAGATGGAATGAAAGGAGAATGGAAGGAGGAAGGAGGAGGGAGGGGAGGGAGGGAGGGGAGGGAGGGAGGGAGGAGGAAGGAAGAAGAAGGGAGGGAGGGGAGGAAGGGAGGAAGGAAGGAAGGGAGGAGGGAGGGAGGGAGGGAGGAAGGGAGGGAGGGAGGGAGGGAGGAAGGGAGGGAGGGAGGGAGGGAGGGAGGGAGAGGAAGGGAGGAGGGAGGGAGGGAGGGAGGGAGGGAGGGAGGGAGGGGGGGAGGGGGGGGGGGGGGGGGAGGAGGGAGGGAGGGGGGGAAGGGGGAAGGGGGGGGAGGGGGGGAAGGAGGAAGGAGGAAGGAAGGAAGGGAGGGAGGAAGGGAGGGAGGGAGGGAGGAAGGGAGGAAGGAAGGAAGGAAGGAAGGGAGGAAGGGAGGGAGGGGAAGGGAGGGAGGGAGGGAGGGAGGGAGGAGGGAGGGAGGGAGGGAGGGAGGGAGGGAGGGAGGGAGGGAGGGAGGGAGGGAGGGGGGGAGGGAGGAGGGAGGGAGGGAGGGAGGGGGGGAGGGAGGGAGGGGGGAGGGGGGGGGGGGGGGGGGGGGGGGGGGGAGGGGGGGGGGAAGGGGGGGAGGGGGGGAGGGAGGGAGGGAGGAAGGGAGGGAGGGAGGGAGGGGAAGGGAGGAAGGGAGGAAGGGAGGAAGGAAGGAAGGGAGGGAGGAAGGAAGGGAGGAAGGAGGAAGGAAGGGAGGAAGGAAGGAAGGGAGGGAGGAGGGAGGAAGGGGAAGGGAGGAAGGGAGGGAGGGAGGAAGGAGGGAGGGAGGGAGGGAGGAAGGAAGGGAGGGAGGGAGGAAGGAGGGAGGAAGGGAGGGAGGGAGGAAGGGAGGGAGGAAGGAAGGAAGGGAGGGAGGGAGGAAGGAAGGGAGGGAGGGAGGAAGGAAGGGAGGAGGGAAGGAAGGAAGGGAGGAAGGGAGGGGAGGAGGGAGGGAGGAAAAAAGGAAGGAAGGAGGAAAGAAGGAAGGAGGAGGAAGGAAGGAAGGGAGGAAGGAAGGAGGAAGGAAGGGAGGGAGGGAGGAGGAAGGAAGGAGGGAGGGAGGAGGAGGAAGGAAGGAGGGAGGGAGGAAGGGAGGGAGGAAGGAAGGGAGGAAGGAAGGGAGGAAGGGAGGGAGGGAGGGAGGAAGGGAGGGAGGAAGGAAGGGAGGAAGGGAGGGAGGAAGGAAGGGAGGAAGGGAGGAAGGGAGGGAGGGAGGAAGGGAGGGAGGAAGGGAGGGAGGGAGGGAGGGAGGGAGGGAGGGAGGGAGGAAGGGAGGAAGGGAGGAAGGAAGGAAGGAAGGGAGGAAGGGAGGAAGGGAGGAAGGGAGGGAGGAAGGGAGGAAGGGAGGAAGGGAGGAAGGAAGGAAGGAAGGGAGGGAGGAAGGGAGGAAGGAAGGGAGGAAGGGAGGAAGGGAGGAAGGAAGGAGGGAGGAGGAAGGAGGGAGGAGGAGGAAGGAAGGGGGAAGGGAGGAGGGAGGAAGGAGAGGGGAGGAGGGAGGAAGGGAGGGAGAGGAAGAAGGGGGGAAGGAGGGAGGGAGGAGGAAGGAAGGGAGGAGGGAGGAGGAAGGGAGGAGGAAGGAAGGAGGGAGGAGGGGAGGAGGAAGGAAGGAGGAAGGAAGGAGGGAGGGTGGAAGGAGGGAGGAAGGGAGGGGAGGAAGGAAGGAAGAAGAAGGAAGGAGGGGAGGAAGGAGGAGGAAGGAAGGAAGGAGGGAGGAGGAGGGGAGGAAGGAAGGAGGAAGGAAGGGAGGAAGGAGGGAAGGAAGGAGGAAGGAGGAAGGAAGGAAGGGAAGGAGGGAGGAAGGAAGGAGGAGGGAGGAAGGAAGGAGGGAGGGAGGAAGGAAGGAGGGAGGGAGGAAGGAAGGAAGGGAGGAGGAAGGAAGGAAGGGAGGGAGGGAGAAGGAAGGAGGGAGGAAGGAGGGGAGGAGGGAGGAAGGAAGGAGGAAGGAAGGGAGGGAGGGAGGCTGAAGGAGGAAGGAGGGAGGAAGGGAGGAAGGGAGGAAGGGAGGAGGAAGGGAGGAAGGAGGAAGGAGGAAGGAGGTGAAGGGAGGAGGAAGGAGGAAGGAGGGAGGAGGAGGAAGGAGGAGGGAGGGGAGGGAGGAGGAGGAGGGAGTGGAGGGAGGGAAGGACAAGTCAATAAACTCAGACCTACCACGAGCATCTCTATGAAAGCACTTGGTACTATAGCACTGTTTAATTGAATTCAATTTGGAATAGGCTGCCTGATTAAATTTTATTTCTTTTTAAACTATAGTCAGTATAAACAATGAGTATTCATACACATCTCTAAAACTTATGAGTGGATCTTGTGCTGATTTGATATAAAAATATATAAGGTTATATTTTGTTTTACTCTTTTTACATGTGTTCATTGGGGGTATGACACTTACAGACCACAGTGTGCATGTGGAAGACAGAGAACATCCTGTGGTGAGCTGGTTCTCTCCTTCCATCATATGGGTCCTGGATGTTGAGCACAGATTGTCAGGCTTGGTGGCAAGTGCCTTTACCAGTTTACCCATCTTACCCGTCCATGTTTGTCCTTTATATCACAACAATTCCTCATTACTAGAAAACAAGTTACTATATGGCATAATTAGCTATGTACTAGAGAATTACCAGGGTAAATACTTTCTTGTAGCTGTTTTTCCTGAAGCTGAAATATTGCTGTAGCATGATCCTGGGATAGCAGCACAAAAGAGCATCAAATCCATGCCGAAGGGACAGCTCAAGGATTAATATCTAAATCCTACAAACAAGGCAAAAATGGACAGTAAGAGATCAATCCAGTTAGTAAGTATGTTAATTGAATGGAGACACACACACACACACATACACAAATTTAAAAATAAATCTTTTAAAATGCTTAACCCCACTGGCCATCTAAAAATACAAAATAAAACTACATTGAGAGTCCCATCACATCAGTCAGAATGAAAATCATCAAGAGAATAAGTAATCATAAAAGCTGGTGAGGATGTGGACAGAGAAAACCCTTATATCCTGTTTGTGTATATACATACATATATATATGTATATATATATATATATATATATATAAAATCTCCAACCACAGTGAGAATAAGTATGAAGGTTCCTTGAAATACCAATAAATATATCATATGGCCCAGCTATACCACTTCAGGTCAATTGTCACAGAGACACTTGCATATCAACGTATGTTATAGCACCACTCACCATAACAATGTTATGCAACCAAACCAGTGATTTCAAACACAGGAATGAATAGAGAAAGGGCACTATATACACAACAGAGATTTTTTTCAGCCATAAAAGACTGAAGTTGTATTATTTGCAGGAAAATAGATGCAACTGGACATGATCATATTAAATAAAGTCAGTCTCAGAAAGACAAATGTCTATTTTGTCTCATTTGTGGTTCCTAGATTTTATATAGATACATAAAGCATGTATACACATGACATAAAAGTAGAAGCAGAGCTCTGTAGGGGAATAGCAGGGAGGAAGGGCAGAGGGAAGTATGAGAAGAGGGAAGCTGGGGTTGGGGGTATAAGCTCATTGGAGAAATATATTTGTATGAAAACATCCATATACAAAAATGGTACCACGATATGTTTAATATAAACAATGAAGCAAAAACTAAAACCAAAATGGCTTTAAGAAACAGAAAGAGCAGAGTGAGTTGGATGCAAACAGGATGTAGAAACAATGAAAGAACAGCTCTGTTAAACAGCATTTAATTCCATTTAAAGCCTGAAGAGTAAACGTAGTATCAGGATGTCAGTTTATTCGATTTGGGAAATACAAAGACATTCAACCCAGGGATTTGGCATTGCAGAAAACAGGCGAAGCAGTTGGTTAATCTATTTTCAATAAGTTCTGTGGATATCCTGTAGCCACAGCCTTGGTTTACGCCTTAAAAGAGGCAAAAGCTCTATGGCATAGAGCAAAGTAGACAGCAACTTCTGCTAAACCTTTCCCCACACTGGGGAGCTCTTCCAGTGGATTGTTTTGAATATAGACACAAAACTATTCAACTTGTCCTCTCCTTGTCTTCTTTTTTTCCTCCTGGGGTAGCATTGGACAATTTTTGATGGCAGAAGCCACTATTCCAGTGTCGTCAAGGTACTTCTCATTTTCTAGTTCAAATCCTTGTTCATGCTTTTTGCAAAGTACTTGTTCCCTGTGACAGCTTTGAGGCAAATAGAACACACTGAATGCTGCATTCCAATCCACTCTGTCCTGCTGGGCTCTGAGGAAAACAATCTCTTCAAACTCTATCATGTGAACTTTTCACAAGGAACAATCTCCCTCAGACAATTCCATTCAGACATACTATCCGTGAAACTGGGCCTTGGGAAGAGGTGACATCACAGACTTTCCCCTCTGGCCAGGGTCATGACCACCAAAGTTGTATTTAAGAGGCTCCCACGTGGTTTGGCACATGATTTTCTTCACAATTTAACATTTCCTCCAATGTTCCCATAAGCTTCCAATTTAAGATAGTCACACTTAAATACAAAATTGGGTTCTGGTGTCAAGAAAGCCAGGGATTTCAAGAAGAATGAGAAAATTGCAGCCTGAGTAGGAGGGTAAATATAAGGCATAACACACATAACACATGCCATATGTGGGGTTTTGGAGCCAGGTATTAGAGGCATAAAGACAGTATTTCATTAACCAAGAGGCTGGATTTTTAAGGAGGAGCTAGGGATACACTTGCCTAGCATATGAGAAGTCTTGGGTTCCAGCCCCCAGCACCATGATAAAACACTACACAATGTTCAAAAAGAATCTTTATTTAAAAAATAAGGTCTTTGAAAGAATATCTGCAGCCAGGGTTCGGGGGTGAGGGCTGGGGAAGCAGCGGAAGAGAATTGCTCTGAGCTGGACAGCCAATTTGCCTCTAATTAGGCTACAATAGGAACAGAGCAGAAACCCCACTGCATTCTGAGGAATTTGCAGCTGTCTTCAGAAAGCCCTGCGGAAGCATTTGGGTCCATCTCAAAGCTGTTTAAGTGAAGAAAGCAGCTTATTTATCAGGGTGCTTTCCACACCAGCTCTTCCCAGAGTTGGAGCCTGTGAAACTGCCAACCCCCCAAGTCTCGCTTTTTGTGCACTGAATCTCAACATCTCTCTGGCTAAAAAAAAAATATACTCTGACTTAGCATTTTTGGAAAAGAGAGTGACCGAACCATTTTTGGCTGTACTATGCATAGTAGCAGCCTGAGGGCAGCATGCACCCCAAGGTAGATATGAATGTAGCCCAGCAGAAAATCATAAACTTTTTAAAACATTTTCAGATTATTTTTAGGAAATAGATCATGCAGTGTTTTCTTAAAACAAAACAAACAAACAAAACCCCATGTGTCACAGTGTCAAAAAGTTGGGCATGCCTGTGAATCTAAAGGCTACAGTTTTTTTTTCCTTATTCTTGACCTAGTGTAGAAAATGGAATCAAAGGAGGGCTGTACAATGTACATATGCTGTTCCCATCCTCCAGCTAGACATAGCACAGGCATCTAGGCAATTTCCCAGCTTCGAATCAATATACCTTCCCAGTCCTTACTACAAGGAGTTTGTAGACGTAAACTGGTTATATACCTAATGACATCATAGGTTAGAGTGCAGAGTTGCAGGGGACCTAAAAGATCATTTAGCACAACCAGTGACTCTTTCATATACCAAACAAAAAGGGGCTTACCCAAGGTCAGGTAGTTACTGGGAAAATCAAGGGTTAATGTAGGTACCCAGTTCATGCCTCAATGCCAACACGTGGTAACCTTATATCTAGTTAGAACTAAGGTCAATAACTTATTTGCTCTAGTTCTTTGGGGAAGCATATTTAGTGCTCTACAGAATAAAAATGTTCCTCTGAAGGTATGTTTTGAGCTTCCTTTCCTCTAATATTGCTTTGTGGCAAACCTTCTTTTTCATTAAAAACATAAGTGTATAGCATAATACTGAATTTGCTTTGTCAAACTACATATGGAGTCGTAGGGTTCTCACATACTTCCCCAAGGAACTGAGCACCTTGAAATGAAAATGAATAATGTATAGTTCAATGCAAAAAACTGCAAACTGACATAGTGATAACTCCCAAAGTGAAGATTTTGAGAGAGGGAGAATATTCTATCCTGACATATAATGGCAAGAAAGGTATCTAAGAAAGAAAAAGGTTAAAGCTTGGAGTGGCCCGAGCCTCTAAAACAAGGATGAGTTGAGTAGACAGGGATGGGACATCCCAGTTCAGGGATGAAGAACCCACCCACAGTGATCATTTATAAAATGTAGACTGAAACTTCAAGTTGTCTGTTTTGGTTGGTAGCTGAATTTGCCATTGTGTTGACAAGGCGGTGACATGTTCCATGAATGCAAATATCAGTGCCCCCTAAATAAATACAATATAGTCCCAAGGTAGTGGCTTCATATCACAAATTCCTCATCTTCATCTCACCATCAACATGTGAATTTAAAAGGCCATGCACAATATAACCAAGGGAGGGAACAACAGAATTTACCAAAAAAAGGTGATTGTGAGACTCTAGATGAGATCGGCTGCAGCATTTGTGAAATGGGTAGTTGATTCTACCTAGGATGGGATCTTCCATTGTTATTAGAATATCATATATAAATATTTATAGACTGCCAAAACAAAGGCCTGGGCTGCTGAGTAACCAATCCTTAGCTACTGTATCTACTCCACCATTTGATAAGAGCCAGAGAGATCTAATTACAATGTTTTCAAAGTATCAGCTGGTTTGTGATTTTTATGAGAAAGCAGTGGTTTAGTGAGCTAGCGTTTAGGAAACAAGTATTCTCTCAGGATTCTATAGGAAGGAAAGTTGAAAATTGGGAATATGTTGACAGCTGTCTTTGATGTTTTATGAGACAGAGTCTTACCATATTGTCCTCGGTGGCCTTGAGTATGGATCAGACTGGCCTCAAACTTAAACTCAGAAAGATCACATGTCTCTGACTCCTGAGTGCTGGGATTAAAGACATGTGCACTAACATAGTTCATACATTTAACTTTTACTTGAAGCTAGAAAGAAAATGTACGAAGTATGCAACATGATGAGAAAGTTGCTATCTATAGGTAGGTAGATTCTCTTCAGACACACAGAAAGTTTTCCTACAATGATCAATTTAAAATAGGCTCCTTGAGTCAATCGCATATCTCGGGATCCGATTTCATGTTTCATACTTATAGATCCCTTCCTGTAAAGAGGTAGTTTTAGGATACCCTCTGATTTGTAAGTCAGCTGGATAGTGGCCTGAAATGGCCAAATTCACAAGATAATCAAGAATGCCTCCCTCCCTCCTCCTCTCCCTCCCTCCTCTCCTCTCCTCTCCTCCTCTCTCTCCTCTCTCTCTCTCCTCTCTCTCTCTCTCTCTCTCTAAAGGCTACAGTTTTTTTTTTCTCTCTCTCTCATTGGTCATAGGACAAAAAGCTTAATCTCATCATTGGAAATGAAAGTAAAGGCAAAAAATGGGTATTTATCTAGGAAAAAGCACATGGACATCAAGCACCTTTCTGAGATCATAATTATATGGAATGCAGGAAGGCCCTTGGTCATACATGGTGGCTCTAGTCATCTGGTTCCTTAAAATTTATGCAGTATGTGTCCATATGAATCAGACACTATACTGGTCATTCAGAATTACCAAAGGAAACAAGACAAACAAAATACCTGCTTTCATAATGGCATACAGTATTGCAATTCACCCACCCCCATATACCTGCTAAAATTACAGTTGTTTTTTTTTTCAGTTAAATCTGTGCCCAGTATGCCTCAGTGATCAACCAGAAGAGTATCCTCAAAACGTAGAAGCAGAAAGAAAAATCAAGGAGTGGGGTATGGGGGTGTGGGGTGGGGTTCCATATCTTCAGTAAGAGATGCAGCTGGAACTGAATGCCTTTTCAGGCTTGAAGAAGCATCACAGAATCTTACTTGATGTGCTTTCTATCTTGTATGGTTTATGGCTTGGAAGAGGAGTATGAACAAAGGCTCCCTAAAGAAAATCTAATCAGAGCATCCATCGCCCCAGCCTGGGTTAACCAAAGGTCAATAGCCCCAGAGAAGAACATCTTGTGAGATGTTGAACTGCCTCCACTCCAGTGTTTGCTTCTGGACAACAGGACACCTGCCAAAGACAAACTTCCCAAAGTACTACTTGGATGGTGGTACTTGGATGGTACAAAGTACTGCTTGGACCCAGATAAAATCTGTGGATAGTCATTTGAGACCCTTTAAACTTTAGCCCCACCTCTCCTACCCAATATACTGTTTCTTACTCAA
The DNA here is from genome assembly GCF_011064425.1 of Rattus rattus. Taxonomy (NCBI): domain Eukaryota; kingdom Metazoa; phylum Chordata; class Mammalia; order Rodentia; family Muridae; genus Rattus; species Rattus rattus. The sequence goes on along the minus strand of NC_046172.1, from coordinate 119,626,266 downwards.
ATGGCACTCAATCATCTTCCAAAGAAGATTTGCCTGCTACTCATTTTACTGGACCCAGTTTAAATGCCACCATTTCCCAGAAGCTATGGCTCTACCAGCAAGAACCCTTTTTGAGCTCTACACAGCTTTCTCCTGTGCATTTCCCAAGCTAGAAGTCCCTGCTTGGCTACATCGTTTATCATCCAGGGCAGCATCAAGTCTTTCAGGATAAGAAATATCTTATGGTTTATATCTCTTCTCAGGATCTAAGACAGTCCCTCCGTGTTTACACAATGCAATACCAAGTTGTTTCTTTCCTTTTTCCTATCAGCGAACTCACTTCATAATCTAGTATTCTTTTAACATATTGGTCAACTATAAACTTTATCCAAAGTCATATTAATGAAGCAGGAAAAAACCTGATGTAAACTTAGAGGCAAGGGGTCTTTAGCAAACCTATGTTTTATGCACAGTCTTTGGAAAACTCTGGAGAAGATGAGGGTTTTTTTCATGTCCTTCTACTCCTTCCATAATCCCTTCCACCACCTCCACCCTACCAGCTGTACTTCCACAGCACCGCTCTTATTCAAAACCACGTTAGCCTTTTAGATACCCTAGGACCTTTACTTCCATAGTCTTTCTGGACTTGCCCCTCCCCATATTCTTTCAGGCTATTTCCCCCTGGTTGCAACATGTGGTCCTCAGGCAATTCCAGGAACTCTGAGGATGCTGTAGTGTTTATTCAGAGTGCTGATCCTGTCATAAGTTCAACTTATTTACAATTAATACACAGACTGTGATAATTAGGGAATTTTAAACTACATAGCAGTAATCTTGAACTCAAGTAGAATACCATGGTTTTATTTGCTGATTCCTACATTTATTTTTCTGCCTTTGCTAAGATAAGCATGGACTTCGGTATCTGACCAACTTGCATTTACATAGGGAAAACACTCAGTGAGCTAAGCATTGCTGTGGACACTAGAAGTTGGGACCTCATCTGCTATTTGAAGTGACCCTAGCAGACACATAAGAAAAACTGGGACCAGTAGATATTGACAGTCTTGCTCAAAATCATTCAGTTACTTTGTGGAGCTAGGGTTCTACTATTGTTGCTTTCAGTAGAACAATACCATGGTTATGCTATGGTATTACCTTAAAGGAAACCCAGTTCATTCTAATTTGTCTGCTACTCTAAATCCACTAATATGGAACCACAGAGAAACGTTTTACATTCCTAAGCAGAAGGCCATCAAGGCCACCAAGGCTACCATCTTACTTGGATTCCTTTTCTTAAAGTGAGCACTGACTTAGCCCAATCACTATAGCATCTGTTCGCATCACCATTACCCAAAGCAAATTTTTCCAAAGCAAAATAACCTAAAATATATTAGCTCCACGGTTTCTTTCCAGAAATTTGATGTATGGTATAGTGGGGTAAACCCAGAGGTCTGATCTTACATTTTCGTACAATGTACATGAATTGGCAAAGCAAACAACTTAAAAAGAATAAAATGTTCCATAAACAAATAAATATCTATGTATTTCCCCTTTAAGAATTTAAAATAAGGTAACATTTATTCACTCAACAAACATCTATTGAGCACCAACAACTGTACTAGGTGCTAAGAAATAACTTGAACAAGATAAACCAGGCTCCCACCCTCACTGGATATGTTTTGCTTTAAAGTTTAAATGATCTTGCTAAGTCACGTGATATTTGATGTTCTATAATAGAGTTATATTTATGGAAAGTCAGAGTCATAGGACGCCTCTTCTGGAATATTTTTAAATTTTCTTTATGGTAAACTTGATAGAAATATTTAACTTAGAGAAGGAAGATGAGCAGTCTCTGGTATGTTTTCACCAAGCAAGTTGATGGTCAAGTTGACTGTCAAGCCATAAGTTGGTGGATGGTGGGCAATCAAGGAGGCAGTTCAGACCATTCGGTTGCGCTTGTGTGATGGAGAGTCTGTAGCGCCATCACCAAGCTGGGCAGAGGTGCGCTTGCGGATTCCCCCACTGTCCAGGCGGAGAGCCAGTTCTTCTGAGCTCAAGGGGTTCTGATCATCTTCAAGGAAGCTACTTTTCCGACGCCCACTGCTGGCAATACCTCCATCTTGAGATGAACTTGGAGTGCCAGATCGCATGCTGATGCTTGCCATGGCACCACTGAGGCCATGAAGCGCAATGGCCTCGTGGAAGGGCTGCAGGTCGACGTCCACAGGTGCGCTAGACTCAGTGGCAGCAGCTTGAGTGGAGGCAGCCGCGGGTGGCCTGGGGGACGTCCAGGAGGTGCGGGGCGGCGGGGGCGTGGGGGGAACTTTGCCACAGAGGAAGCTTATGAGGTCTTCCCGGCGAATGATGCTCCTACCCTTCTTCACCCATTCCAGCACATCTCTCACACGACGCTGGTAGCCAACCTGGACGCCCAGTTCAAAACTTCGCTGGGAGGCATCCCCGCTTTCTTTGTAAAGGCTGGTCACAGCCATGGCCGCGTTCTGAAAGGGGTCCCACATAGAGAGTCCTGGCTGCTGGCACCCGGAATCTTTGTAGAGCTGGGCCACAGCGGTGGCTGAGATCTGGAATAGGTGCCAGAGCCTCTGGCGCTCGATCTTGAGCCCCGCCGCATCAGCAGCCGCCTCCTCCTGCAGCTCCGGAGACAGCTGCTCCGCCTCGGCCAGGCACTGACGCTCCCACTTGGAAAACCAGGGCCCCGCGACCTCGGCCTCACGGTCCTTCTGTTGCTCCTCCATCCCTCTCCTCCTCCTCCTCCAGGCCGCGCGCCCTCCTCAGCTGTGGGCTCGGCCGCCGACTCTGCCCTGCGCTCCTCCACCTCCACCTCCGCGTCCGCGTCTGCCTCCACCTCCTGCAGCTCACCTCAAGCTTAGGGCCCGCCCTCCCACCTTCGCGGCCGCCGCCACCTTCGCAGGCGCCGCTCGGCGGGCGGACAGACACGGGAGCGGAGATTCGATGCTCCGGCGGCGAGTGCCGCCAGGGGGCCCTGGTCTCCGCCCCGCCCCGCCCCTGCCGGCCCGGCCCCAGCAGCAGCCTCCCAGGCCGGCCAGAACTCCAGCGCCGCCCGCGCCCCCTGCGCTCCGCTTCCAGGCTCGCGCAGTCTCCCGCCGTCCGTTCGCCGCGCAGCGGCCTCCCCGCCTCCCCGGGCCAGGCCTGAGCCGGCCGCTCCGCCCCAGCACTCGCTAGCGCCGCGCCTGCCGCACTGAGGGCTCGGAGGTGGCCTGGTGCAGAGCTCTCTCCATGCTGCACTCGGCAGGCGCGGGACCCCCTGTGCACACACAGTTTGGGGGTACTTGTCAGCTCTATCCCAACGAGCTGGTGAAATTATACAGCCTGTGTTGTCACAGAAGATTATAGAGGCAACTTTATGCTGTCCTTCACCTCTAGGGCGCTGATCCAGGGAGGCTGAGGTGGAAGACCCGTCCCTTCTGTGAACTAGACAGACGATGGATGACTTCTACACTTAGAAAACAGACTTAGCATAATTCAATCTGTATTTGTAGAGGGAGAAAAGGTCACTCTAGTGCCCCCTTCTCGGCCTCCTAGGTCTCAGTTTCCCCAGGTGCCCAGTGAGGTGGTTGGAACTAGGTCTCTGAGGAACAGTTGAAGGTCTCTGAGAAGCACTTGAAGGTCATGATTGAGAAGCCCCCTGCTCTCCCCACACAACACTTCTTTGGAACTAGTTGCATACTTATCAAATTCTGAGAGAAATGCCCAGACAGCACTGATTTCCTTAGCCTTCCTATAAAGGTTTATATCATTTTAAAACTTGGGGTGGAAAGTGATCCACTTGCAACTACTCATTACACCAACATTAACTAAAGGAGAAAAAGTAACTGAAAGATCAAATAGAACTTTCTACTATAGCACAAAATTCAGATTCTTTTTGAAAAAAAAGTAAAATAAGAATTGCTAGTTAAAATGCAATGCCAAACTAAGCTACAAGTTATGGACAATACTTTTCCTGGAGGCTCCCTAGTTCCCTTTTAATGGTGTAACCCACTTTCACTGCAGACAATTCCAGAACAAACAAAAGAAATTAAAATTGAGCCAAGAATAATATCCAAGGGGGGAGAAGAACAGACATGTAATCATTTCTTTCTTCAAATTTAGGGGAGGAAAATCAGAATTTTGTAGTTTCTGGTGTAGAATATTTGTTAACTATCCAGAAAGCCTTACAAATGTAACTTTCAATCTTTTAGGAAACTGATAATTCTGAAGTATTAAAATTAGCATGTGAAATAAAATGATCAAATCATTAGGCTTCATCATCATCCTTAAAAGAAATACAAGTTTCTAAGTTAAATCTCAAGGATGAGAGGGAGGAGTAAGGGAGGCAGAAGGGAAAGAGGAGGCGGGGGAGGAGGAGGAGGAGCAGGAGGAGGAGGAGCAGGAGGAGGAGGGAAATAAGGAGAAGAGACTGCACTCTTTCTCTGCAAACCAGGCTTTTCACGATTCATTAAACCTTTTTTCCATATGTGTAATTGGACTCTTCTCATTTACATAAACGAAGGATGAGGCAAAAGACCTAAGATCAGCTCTCCAAAAGAGACATGTTTCGAATTCTCCTACATATATGTATGTATATGTATTTGTATATGTATGTATTGTAGACATAAACCCAAGGAAGGCAGAATCCTCTATACTACTACTCCAGCTCCTACCAAACTTAAAGCACTGCTTGACTGGAGAATCAGCCACAGACCTACTCAGAGTGCCTTACAGCTATTATCAGAGGCACATGTTTTGATTTAATTTTTTTTCTAAGTGAAAAGCTTGCACCATAACCCACCCACCCCCTCCCCGCCCCTCCCGTCTCTCTCTCCCATTTCTGATTGGGTTAAAAACCAAGAAGAAAGAGTGCAGTGTCTTTTAAAGAGCGCAACCCTCTGCTTGGGCTTGAGTTGTCTGGCTGGTATCCTCCATTCACTTGGTTTCAGCACCTGATTAATTAGTTAATTAGTACTTAGAGCTGACTAGCCCCCACTTGGCAATTTTCATGCCCTGCACCATAAAATGTTGAATCCAACACTGAAATTTCTGTCACACACCCTAATTATTATCACCCCACTACTTTTAAAGCCACTGCACCAAATTGTTATAGACAGAGTTACACAACTCTGTGGGAATATATTCTCTCTGAGAATTCTGGATAGACTTAATATTTTTCACTGTTGCCCTGACACATTTAAATAAAAGAACTAAATGGAAAAAAAATCTAATTCAATTAGCCTTCAACTCTTTCCATTGGGGGAAAATGATTTTATATAGGAGAGATGTTAGAAGAATCACATCAAAAATGTTAATAATGTTTCATCAGTTTTCCAGACACCAAAGAGCATGCTTATAGGACCTATCTATCTGACATTGGATTTCATCCTAAATAAATGTCAAAGAACAAAACATAGATACAAAACAAAGAGATCATTTTTACTAACTGTAAGAAAATGATGTTATCTATGTGAGTGTGAGGTTAATGTTTAAAGTTTTTATATAGTTTAGGAAAGAGTTTTCCATGGGGGGGCATTCTTTGTCCACTGCCCCATCCTTTTATAACTTTGATGTCATAGGTAAGGTTATATAGAAACTAGAGAAAAATAGTTTTTGAAAACACTAGGACATGTACCTAAAAGACTGATTTTTTGGCACTTCTTGATGTACCATTACTGAAAGGGAAGTGGTATATCAATGGTTTCCAATATTATTTGTGGTCATTTTTACCTGGTAACAATCCTTATATATCAGTACAGTGGGTTGCCTGCAATTGTAAGAGCTCAATGGTACACAAAACTGGATACACAACCTCACAGACCAGTAAATGGGTTGGACTGAAAGCAAAAGTAAACACCAACCTTAGGAAATGAAAGAAGTTAAAAGATAAGTGTTAAGGACCTTATTCTTTTTGGAGAATAAAACAAGATTTAGTAGCTTTCCACTTAATTTAAATGAAAAGAATCACTACCTTACATATTGCAGTGATAATGTAATGGGAAAGAAAACAAAAAGTCTTTGTACAAATGACACCTCCTATAGTTGTTGTGAAGAAACTTTTCCCCTTGGTATCTGCTAACAAATTCTAATTAATGCTGCACATTCCTTTACTGAAATCATTTAATGCGGAACAAGGGGGGTAAAAAGAAATGCTGAATGCTCGTGATTGCCCTGTTAGAATTATGGGAGTGAAAGCCTGGGGCCCCAAACTTACTGTCTATTAAAGCCAAGCTTTGAAAAAGAAATGCAACCTACAAAAGCTGTCAATCTCCCTTGCCCCTAAAGCCTGAGTTCACATGGATTCAAGTGACAGCCCTCCTCCCCCATGCACAATACATCAATCTGTCTCTCCCACAAGCACCCACAGCCCTTTGTGCGAGCCGCAGGTGCCTATTATGGCACCCATGGCTGCCTCCCACAGCTCCGCCCCTGAGAAACAGGAACTGCAGACAATGGAGCCCTGTGGGAAGACAGAGGTGGGTGTTGGGAGGGATAACAGACAGATGGTAAAGGGTATAGGGTAGTAAGGTAGTTTCAAAACAAATGTCAAAGATTCAAAATTATTGCTTTCATGTGCCTCCACCCCCATTTTGAATTGCTTTTGCTTTCGTTCCCATCTGCCTTGTTAGGAAGACATGTACCTGTGAGGATGAATATTTGATACCCTTTACGGAAAGTAGGAGAGAGGATGGATGGCCTTCAGTTCTCTACTGTTTGTATTTACTTTCTGGCTTTCTCAAGGTCACAGACTACAAGTTTTAGTTGCAGAGAGACAAGAATAGTTTTTTTTTCTTTTAACAAAGTTTGTCATGTCTTTTCCGTCTTAGTTTGAGATTCTGTAAAGAGGTAAGGAATGTAACAAACTAGCTGCTTTGGATAATACATTTTTGAAATCAAAATACCATGAAACATGTTTCAAATTCTGTATGAAGCAAATATAAAATATGTAAGTTGTTTATTTTTCTGATAAGGACATAGAAAAGGGGAGATGAGGTAGATTAACTAATACAAGTATGAAACGTATTTGGCTCTGCCTCATTTCCTGTTTCTACACATGTTAAAATTTGAACAAAATTGGAAGAAATCTATTCATATCACATACCCGTATTTCAAAAAATGTACTCTGTAGACAAATCATTTTCTAAAATATTACTTGTCTATGGTACTTCAGCTTCTTTGTAGTAAACTGAAAAATTAAGACTTAATGACAAAACACATACACAAATTCAGCTAGACGCTTTGATTTACTTGCTTTGCCCTTCCACGATCATCTCACTATAAAATTGATTCCTATTGAGATTATTTGTCTTAAACGAAAGCCAAATTAAGAAAAAAATTATCACTGGTATTAGTCCCCAGCAAAAGTGACCAGAAAAAAAAAAAGTTGGCACAACTCTTAAGTCATGGTAAAGACAATTGGTGACTTGTTGGGATGAGGATATCCACAGGATAATGCCAGGGATGAAAACCAGCCAGTTTTACTGAAGCAGACAAGAGGGTCTTGGTTTGCCGTCAAAAACCACAAACTGGGCTTTAACTAGGAACTGTCAGAGATCCAAATGAGCTCCTGGCCAAGGAAAGCTTAATTAGCAGAATTGGTTTGAGTTTTTTTAATACATAAGAAAAACAATCAATATCTTATGAAAGCACACAGTGGTCTAATGTAGCACAAAGCTCAGTATTTTTATGTCTGTGTAGTGATTTTGTACATTTCATTAAGAATTGAAATTTAGATTTTAGGCATCACTTTTATACCCGATGTTATGACATAGTTTTTCTTGTGTGTTTAAGAAAGATTTATGGCTTTATCACCAACTAGATCTATGAATCTCTCCTCTATTTGGTTAAAGGGTAGTATATACTTTGTTTAACGTCGTAGATGATTAGTCCTTATCAGAACATTAAACATTTGTAGAGCATACGTTTTAAATATGAGGAGTATTGAGTCAGAGTTTGTACTTATAAAAATGTGTGGAAAAGCCAGACAGTGAGGTTTGTCCATTCTGTTGATTAGCTGTCAAAAAGATCAAGACACTTGAAAGCTACTCCGCTTTCTGCTAACAATTATTGCATTGGACATTTCAGTTCAAATATTCAGAAGTGAGTAGATCTAACTAAGTATCGATGTAAATGGGCATCCGAGAGAACATGAAGGAGAAAATCACAGATAACTCACAGATATGCCCTTTCTTACAAGTGCCTTCTTGAAAACAATTTTTCTTGAAAATTTAAAAACACTTTTATATTCATTGATTGAAATAGTTTGTAAACTTTTCCTAAGGCGTTTCTACAGCACCACGAATATCTAAAGTTGAAAAGAAATTGGTTAGGCTTCCCAATCTAGTCATAGTGTCTTATTCATATTTCTGAGATCTTTCAAAATGACCTGTTTAACTCATTTAACTTGATAAAGACCCTGTATTCTAGCTGTAAAATTAGATAAAAAAAATTAGATAAAAATATACAATCTTTTTTGCCTATGACTCAGCACCAAACTCTTTGACTTTTGAAAAACTTCTGAGATACTAAGTCAATCAATTTTCTTTTTGGTTAGCATTCCAACTAATGGGTCTGGGATGGTACTATAGTTTACTTTTGTGGGCAGCTCAAAATTGAGTTGCATGGTGGCTACACCAGCCAACACTTGGTTACTTGCACAGTGTGTAAGGGTTCCTTGTCCCCTACATCCTCTTCCACATTGTTCTTTGCTTTCTTGATAGCCATTCTGAATTGAGTGAGGCAGAACCTCAAAGCAGATTTAACTTATATCTTTTGATGAATAAACACATTAATATTTTTCATGTATGTAGATTATTTGGAACTGTTTGTCTGGGAATTGTAGTATATAGTTTTGGTACAAGTTCTAGGCAATCTGAGACAAGAAAGTCATAAGTTTAATGCAATCCTGAACTACATAGACAGATACTGTTTGAGAGAAAGTGAAAAGAGAGAGGAAGAGTCTATTTGACCATTTGTTGATTGTATTATTTACTGTTTATTCTAGATATTAATTCCTTGTATAATGAATAGCTGGCAATAGTTTTCTCCAATTCTGTAGGCTACTTCTTCACTCAGTCATTTGCCCTGCAGAAACTTCTGAATTTAATGCAATCTCATTCATCAATTCTTGCTTCTATTTCTGAGCTACTAGAGTCCATATTTTTACCTATAATATATCTTAAGGTGGTTTCCTGTGTTTTCTTGTAGCAATTTCAATTTCTGGCTTCAAACTATATTATAATGCCACACTAACAAAATTTTGTGTGGTACCAACACAAAAACACTTGCAGAGAAAACTGGACTAGAATAGAGGACCCAAAAGGAAACCTCCAAAACTATAACCACATAGATCTTGAGACAGAAGAGAAAAATGCATGTTGGTGATAATGCAGCCTCTTAACGAATAATGATGGAAAACTAGATATGCATGGACAGCAGATTGAAACTACAAAAGTCACCCCAGAATGAACAAAATACATTAATGTAAAATCAAAATTTTTAGAATTATGGAAAATCCACTTGAATAATAAATGGGATTCCTGTATCAAAACCCAAAGTTTTAGAAATCATCATGGAAGATGTGAAAGAATGATTGTAGTAGCCAAAGATAGTAGATAATAAATACAGTGAAGCTGTTTTTGGAGAGGACAGGGCAGTTTTACATATGAACTCACTACAGCTGTGACTTCATGCAAAAGACTTACACAAAATCAATCCAGACAAAATCCAACACCAAGCTAAGCAACTATAGGCAGTTGGTGGAGGCCAGGAGAAGGAATAACAGTTTTTATTCTGAAGGGACATGCCTCCTGAAAGTCTATTTACTGGTCTAGTTAGATGGTCCTACACCAGTGCACATACTGGTAGCAATAAGCACCCCCCCCAAAAAAATAGAGTACATGTAATTGATATAGAATAATGGAAACCGTAGGGAATTGCAAGGATGGGAAAGAGAATGGATTTGATCAAAGTCCATTATATGCGTGTATACAATTCTCAAACGACGAAAAAACACTTCATTTGATTTTCATACAAGGAACTATCCTCCCAGCGGTATGCTTTGAGTGCCAGATGACTAGACATTCTTCTATGTGCCCAATTACATAATTTGCTCCTGCTGTGAATAATATTTATAAGAAACTTGTTTTTGAAAGCATTGCTTGTTTGTTCAGTTTTAAAATCAAGCTTTTAATTTTTAAGTAATCATAGATTCACATGCAGATACAGAAAATAATAGGGCATTTTAAGAAGTTTTATGGGCATTTTACCCTGGCAAAAGCCCTATAAAACTACAGACATCGACTTCTTTTTTTTTTTTTGAATATTTCTTTGACATTTCGAGTGTTTTTTCCTTTCGGTTTCGGGCATCCCCCCCTCCCTTTCTTATGGTGTTCCCCCCACCCTCCCCATTGCCGCCCTCCCCCAACAGTCTGGAAGTTCCAGTCTTGACCCAGGGCTTCCCCTTCCACTGGTGCTCTTACTAGGATATTCCATTGCTACCTATGAGGTCAGAGTCCAGGGTCAGTCCATTATAGTCTTTAGGTAGTGGCTTAGTCCCTGGAAGCTCTGGTTGCTTGGCATTGTTGTTTTATAAGGGGTCTCGAGCCTTCTGGGCTCTTCAGTTCTTTCTCTGATTCCTTCAACGGGGGTCCTATTCTCAGTTCAGTAGTTTGCTGCTGGCATTCCGCCTCTGTTGCTGTATTCTGGCTGTGTCTCTCAGGAGAGATCTACATCCGCTCCTGTCAGCCTGCACTTCTTTGTTTCATCCATCTTGTCTAATTGGGTGGCTGTATATGTATGGGTACATGTGGGGGCAGGCTCTGAATGGGTGTCCCTTCAGTCTCTGTTTTAATCTTTGCCTCTCTCTTCCCTGCCAAGGGTATTCTTGTTCCCCTTTTAAAGAAGGAGTGAAGCATTCACATTTTGATCCTCCGTCTTGAGTTTCATTTGTTCTAGGCATCTAGGGTAATTCAAGCATTTGGGCTAATAGCCACTTATCAATGAGTGCATACCATGTATGTCTTTCTGTGATTGGGTTAGCTCACTCAGGATGATATTTTCCAGATCTTTACCAACCCTACAACAGATAGAGGGCTTATATCCAAATATACAAAAAACTCAAGAAGTTAGACCGCAGGGAGACAAATAACCCTATTAAAAATGGGGTTCAAAATCACAGAAAGACATACATGGTATGCACTCATTGATAAGTGGCTATTAGCCCAAATGCTTGAATTACCCTAGATGCCTAGAACAAATGAAACTCAAGACGGAGGATCAAAATGTGAATGCTTCACCTTCTTTAAAAGGGGAACAAGAATACCCTTGGCAAAAAGAGAGGCAAAGATTAAAACAGAGACTGAAGGGACACCCATTCAGAGCCTGCCCCACATGTGGCCCATATATATACAGCCACCCAATTAGACAAGATGGATGAAGCAAAGAAGTGCAGAAGTGTAGATCGCTCCTGAGAGACACAGCCAGAATACAGCAAATACAGAGGCGAATGCCAGCAGCAAACCACTGAACTGAGAATAGGACCCCCGTTGAAGGAATCAGAGAAAGAACTGGAAGAGTTTGAAGGGCTGAGACCCCATATGTACAACAATGCCAAGCAACCAGAGCTTCCAGGGACTAAGCCACTACCTAAAGACTATACATGGACTGACCCCTGGACTCTGACCTCATAGGTAGCAATGAATATCCTAGTAAGAGCACCAGTGGAAGGGAAGCCCTGGGTCCTGCTAAGACTGAACCCCAGTGAACTAGACTGTTGGGGGAGGCGGCAATGGGGGGAGGTGGGGAGGGAACACCACAAGGAAGGGGAGGGGGAGGGGATGTTTGCCCGAAACCGGAAAGGAATAACACTGAAATGTATATAAGAAATACCAAGTTAATAAAAAAAAAGAAATACCCAATTTAATAAAATGGAAAAAATTTTAAAAAAGAAAGATGCAATTGACCCATTTATATCTCCTTGTACAAAGCTCAAGTTCAAGCAGATCAAAGACCTTGATATAAAACCAGATACACTGAAACTAATAGAAGAGAAAGTAGGGAAGAGCCTCGAACACATAGGCAATGGGGAAATTTTCCTTTTCTATTCAGAACACCAATGGCTTTTTCTCTAAGATCAAGAATCGACAAATGGGACCTCATAAAATTCAAAGCTTCTATAAGGCAAAGGACATTGTCAATAGGACAAAATGGAAAACAACAGATTGTGAAAAAGTCTTTACGAATCTTACATCAGATAGAAGACTAATATCTAATATATACAAGGAACTCAAGATGTTAGACTCCAGAGAATCAAATAATCCCATTAAAAATGGAGTACAAAGCTAAATAATGAATTCTCAATTGACGAATACCGAATGACTGAGAAGCACCTAAAGAAATGTTGAATATCCTTAGTCATCAGGGAAATACAAATCAAAACAACTCTGAGATTCCACCTCACACCAATCAGAACTGTTCAGATCAAAGTTTCAGGTGACAGCAGATACAGGCAAGGACGTGGAGAAAGAGGAACACTCCTCCATTGTTGGTGGGATTGCAAGTTGGTTCAACCACTGTAGAATTCAGTCTCGTGGTTCCTCAGAAAATTGTTCATAGTACTACTTAAAGGACCCAGCTATACCTCTCCTGGGCATACATTCAAAAATGCTCCAACATATAACAAGGACATATGCCCCACTATGTTCATAGCAGCCTTATTTTTAATAGCTAGGAGCTGGAAAGAACCTACATGTCCTTCAACAGAGGGATGGATACAGAAAATATGGAACATTTACACAATGGAGTACTACTCAGCTATTCAAAACAATGACTTCATGAAATTCTTAGGCAATTGGATGGAACTAGAAAATACCATCCTGTGTGAGGTAACCAAAGTCACAAAAAAAAAAAACACCTGGTATGCATTCACTGATAAGTGGATATTAGCCCAAATGCTTGGAACATCTAAGAAAAATACACAGAGCATATGAAGCTCAAGAAGAAGGAAGTCCAAACTGTGGATGCTTCATTCTTTCTTAGAAGGGAGAACAAAATACTCACGGGAGTTAATACAGGGACAAAGAATAGAGCAGAGACTGAAGAAAATGTCATTCAGAGACTGTACTACCTAGAGATTCATTCCATATGCAGTCACCAAATCCAGTCACTATTGCTGATGCCAAGAAGTGCTTGCTGTCAGGAATCAAATATGGGTTCTTCCAGAGCCATTCTGATACAGTTAAGGATGGTTGCCACTAACCATTGGACTGAGCATGGGGATTCCAATGGGAGAGTTAGAGAAAGGACTGAGGGAGCTGAATGGGTTTGCAACCCTATAGGAAGAACAACAATATCAATCATACAGACCCCACCAGAGCTCCCATGGACTAAACTACCAACCAATGAATACACATGAAAGGACCCTAGACTCCAGCCACATATGAAGCAGAGGATGGCATTGCCCAGCCTCAGTAGGAGGAAAAGTTCTTGGTCCTGTGAAGGCTCATTTCCTCCAGTGTAGGGTAATTTCACATCGTTGAGGTTGAGGTGGATGGGTGGGAGTGAGAGCATCCTTATAGAAGCAGGTACAAGGGGGTGGGGGTATGGGAGAGGGGGACAGGGGATAACATTTGAAATATAAATACATAAAATATCCAAGAAAAACAAAGTTAAAAAAATATATCTGGAAACACCAAACCTGATAGAATAGGCAATGTGCAATAGCCTTGGATTGGCACAGATACAACTGCCTGAACATATAAAAACACCAATAGTTAAGGCATTAATAGCAACAACTGGTAAATGAGACTACATGAAACTGATTTTTTTTCTTCTATAAGGCAAAGGACACTGTCAAAAGGATAAAACGATAGCGTACATAAAGGGAAAAGATCTTCACCAACCCTCCATTTGACAGAGGGCTAATATCAAAAATACATAAAGAACACAAGAAAGTAGACATCAACAGTCCAAACAACCTAATCAAAAAATGGAGTACTAAACAGAGAATTCTCAACAGAGGAAACTTAAATGCCTTTGGACACTAAAAGAAATGTTCAACGCCCTTAGTCATTGCAGAAATGCAAACCAAACGACTCTAGATTCCATCTTATGCCTGTCAGAATGGCTAAGATCAATACCAGAACTAACATTTCATGCTGGCAAGTGTGTGGGACAAAGGGAAACATTCCTCTATTGCTGATAGGCATTAGAAAGACCCCCCTGTAACAATGTAAGGTGGCTGGCTATAGACATAAAACAAAATGGCTATAGTGATATCAGAAAGACAGTGGCTACCTAGGTCTTAACACATCTTGTTACGTTCTATGGTTTGGTTTTCTTGGAAATCCCCAGACCCTCACCCTCCTTGAGAGTCCATTGCAATAAAGGTCAGTTAGAACTCCTTTGTATAGTGAACGACAATAAGCTTGAACCTGAACCAACAGTTCAACTGCACAGCAGCACTTCTTGCTCCTGTGTATGAGCTTTTGTGGTTTTTACCTTTATAAGCTGCCTCGGATAAATAGGGTTGTTGTCTCCCAAGTCTGACTTGCATCCCTGATCCATCAGTGTGTGTTCAACAAACTATCCTTGTTTGACAGAAAAAAAAAGGGGGGGGGAAGAGTTGAACAAAATGATGAAAACATTTCAAAGCATGAAAATAGCATTTAGCAAAGAAATAGAATCACTGAATAAAAGGTAAATTAAAATAAAAATAGAAATGAAAAACCAAGGATATTAATAAAAAACCTTAGAGAATTATCAATAGATTGGAGAACTTTAGGTCTTGAACACAAAATAGTAGAAATGGACACTTCAATTAAGAAAATGTTAATTTAAAAAATCCAGGTGCAAAATATCCAGAAACTGTGGGCACTAGAAAAAGACCAAATCTATGTAGAATAAGTATAGACTGAGGATAATAAACCCAGGTCAAAGTGTTTCTTTGCAGAAAATATTTTTAACAAAACCATAGATGTTGCCAATCTCAAAACAGAGATGATTATTGAGGTAAAAGAATCATACCAAACATCTTTCTACAAATCCACCCCTACAAAGGATAATAAATGGTAAAGCCCAACACAAGGAGACAACCTACACCCTAGAAAAAGCAAGACACTTATCATTTTGCAACAAAACAAAAAGACAAGCACCCAAAATAATCTCACATCCAAACACGAATATAACAGGAAGTAACGATCACTACTCCTTATATCTCTCAACAAAAATGGACTCAATTCCCCAATAAAAAGACACAGATTAAAAAACATGATATGCAACGAGGACCCAACATTTTGTTGCCTACAGGAAACACACCTCAGGACAAAGACAGACACTACCTCAGAGTAAAAGTTTGGAAAACAATTTTCCAAGCAAATGGTCTGAAGAAGCAACCAGGAGTAGCCATTCTAATATCCAATAAAATCGATTTTCAACCAAAAGTCATCAAAAAAGATAAGGAAGGACACTTTATATTCATCAAAGGAAAAATCCACCAAGATGAACTCTCAATCCTAAATATCTGTGCTCCAAAGACAAGGGCACCTACATACATAAAAGGAAACTTACTAAAGCTGAAAGCACACAATGCACTTCACAAACAATAATAGTAAGAGATTTCAACACCCCACTCTCATCAATGGACAGATCATGGAAACAGAGATTAAACAAAGACATAGACAGACTAAGAGAAGTCATGAACCAAATGGATTTAACAGATATTTATAGAACATTCTAACCTAAAACAAAAGGATATACCTTCTTCTCACCACCTCATGGTACTTTTCTCCAAAATTGACCATATAATCGGTCACAAAACAGGCCTCAACAAATACAGAAAGATATAAATAATCCCATGTGTCCTATCAGACCAACACGGACTAAAGCTGGTCTTCAAAACAATAAGGAAAGAACACCCAAGTATACTTGGAAGCTGGACAAGGTTCTACTCAACGATAACCTGGTCAAGGAAGAAAGAAAGAAAGAAATTAAAGACTTCTTAGAATTTATTGAAAATGAAGGTACAACATACCCAAACTTATGGGACACAATGAAAGCTGTGCTAAGAGGAAAACTCATTGCTCTGAGTGCCTGCAGAAAGAAACAGGAGAGAGCATATGTCACCAGCTTGACAGCACACATAAAAGCTCTAGAACAAAAAGAAGCAAATACACCCAGGAGGAGTAGAAGGCAGGGAATAATCAAACTCAGAGCTGAAATCAACCAAATAGAAACAAAAAGGACCATAGAAAGAATCAACAGAACCAAAAGCTGGTTCTTTGAGAAAATCAACAAGATAGATAAACCCTTAGCCAGACTAATGAGAGGACACAGAGAGTGTGTCCAAATTAACAAAATCAGAAATGAAAAGGGAGACATAACTACAGAATCAGAGGAAATTAAAAAATCAACAGATCCTACTACAAAAGCTTATATTCAACAAAACTTGAAAATCTGGAGGAAATGGACAATTTCCTAGACAGATACCAGGTACCGAAGTTAAATCAGGAACAGATAAACCATTTAAACAACCCCATAACTCCTAACGAAATAGAACAGTCATTACAAAGGTCTCCCCAACCAAAAAGAGCCCAGGTCCAGACGGGTTTAGTGCAGAATTCTATCAGACCTTCATAGAAGACCTCACTGATATTATCCAAACTATTCCACAAAATTGAAAACAGATGGAGCACTACCAAATTCCTTCTATGAAGCCACAATTACTCTTATACCTAAACCACACAAAGACCCAACAAAGAAAGAGAACTTCAGACCAATTTCCCTTATGAATATCGATGCAAAAATACTCAATAAAATTCTGGCAAACGGAATCCAAGAGCACATCAAAACAATCATCCACCATGATCAAGTAGGCTTCATCCCAGGCATGCAGGGATGGTTTAATATACGGAAAACCATCAATGTGATCCATTATATAAACAAACTGAAAGAACAAAACCACATGATCATTTCATTAGATGCTGAGAAAGCATTTGACAAAATTCAACACCCCTTCATGATAAAAGTCCTGGAAAGAATAGGAATTCAAGGCCCATACCTAAACATAGTAAAAGCCATATACAGCAAACCAGTTGCTAACATTAAACTAAATGGAGAGAAACTTGAAGCAATCCCACTAAAATCAGGGACTAGACAAGGCTGCCCACTCTCTCCCTACTTATTCAATATAGTTCTTGAAGTTCTAGCCAGAGCAATCAGACAACAAAAGGAGGTCAAGGGGATACAGATCGGAAAAGAAGAAGTCAAAATATCACTATTTGCAGATGATATGATAGTATATTTATGTGATCCCAAAAGTTCCACCAGAGAACTACTAAAGCTGATAAACACCTTCAGGAAAGTGACCGGGTACAAAATTAACTCTAATAAATCAGTAGCCTTCCTCTACACAAAAGAGAAACAAGCTGAGAAAGAAATTAGGGAAACGACACCCTTCATAATAGTCCCAAATAATATAAAATACCTCGGTGTGACTTTAACCAAGCAAAGATCTGTATGATAAGAACTTCAAGCCTCTGAAGAAAGAAATTGAAGAAGATCTCAGAAGATGGAAAGATCTCCCATGCTCACGGATTGGCAGGATTAATATAGTAAAAATGGCCATTTTACCAAAAGCGATCTACAGATTCAATGCAATCCCCATCAAAATGCCAATCCAATTCTTCAAAGAGTTAGACAGAACAATTTGCAAATTCATCTGGAATAACAAAAAACCCAGGATAGCTACAACTATCCTCAACAATAAAAGGACTTCAGGGGAAATCACTATCCCTGAACTCAAGCAGTATTACAGAGCAATAGTGATAAAAACTGCATGGTATTGGTACAGAGACAGACAGATAGACCAAAGAAATAGAGTTGAAGACCCAGAAATGAACCCAAACACCTACGTTCACTTGATTTTGACAAAGGAGCCAAACCATCCAATGGAAAAAAAGATAGCATTTTCAGCAAATGGTGCTGGTTCAACTGGAGGTCAACATATAGAAGAATGCAGATCGATCCATGCTTACCACCCTGTACAAAGCTTAAGTCCAAGTGGATCAAGGACCTCCACATCAAACCAGATACACTCAAACTAATAGAAGAAAAACTAGGGAAGCATTTGGAACACATGGGCACTGGAAAAAAATTTCCTGAACAAAACACCAATGGCTTATGCTCTAAGATCAAGAATCAACAAATGGGACCTCATAAAACTGCAAAGCTTTTGTAAGGCAAAGGACACTGTGGTTAGGACAAAACGGCAACCAACAGATTGGGAAAAGATATTTACCAGTCCTACAACTGATAGAAGGCTTATATCCAAAATATACAAAGAACTCAAGAAGTTAGACTGCAGGGAGACAAATAACCCTATTAAAAATGGGGTTCAGAGCTAAACAAAGAATTCACAGCTGAGGAATGCTGAATGGCTGAGAAACACCTAAAGAAATGTTCAACATCTTTAGTCATAAGGGAAATGCAAATCAAAACAACCCTGAGATTCCACCTCCCACCAGTGAGAATGGCTAAGATCAAAAACTCAGGTGACAGCAGATGCTGGTGAGGATGTGGAGAAAGAGGAACACTCCTCCATTGTTGGTGGCATTGCAGACTGGTACAACCATTCTTGAAATCAGTCTCAAGGATCCTCAGAAAATTGGACATTGAACTACCTGAGGACCCAGCTATACCTCTCTTGGGAATATACCCAAAAGATGCCCCAACATATAAAAAAGACACGTGCTCCACTATGTTCATCGCAGCCTTATTTATAATAGCCAGAAGCTGGAAAGAACCCAGATGCCCTTCAACAGAGGAATGGATACAGAAAATGTGGTACATCTACACAATGGAATATTACTCAGCTATCAAAAACAATGACTTTATGAAATTCGTAGGCAAATGGTTGGAACTGGAAAATATCATCCTGAGTGAGGTAACCCAATCACAGAAAAAACACACATGGTATGCACTCATTGATAAGTGGCTATTAGGCCCAAATGCTCGAGTTACCCTAGATGCACAGAATATGTGAAACTCAAGAATGATGACTGAAATGCGGAGGCTTCACTTCTCCTTTAAAAGGGGAACAAGAATACCCTTGGGGAGGAATAGGGAGGTAACATTTAGAACAGAGGCTGAAGGAACGCCCATTCAGAGAGTGCCCCACATGTGGCCCATACATATACAGCCACCAAACTAGATAAGATGGATGAAGCAAAGAAGTGCATACCGACAGGAACCGGATGAAGATCTCTCCTGAGAGACACAGCCAGAATACAGCAAATACATAGGCGAATGCCAGCAGCAAACCACTGAACTGAGAATGGGACCCCAGTTGAAGGAATCAGAGAAAGAACTGGAAGAGCTTGAAGGGGCTCGAGACCCCATATGAACAACAATGCCAACCAACCAGAGCTTCCAGGGACTAAGCCACTACCCAAAGACTAAACATGGACTGAACCTGGGTTGCAATCTCATAGGTAGCAATGAATAGCCTAGTAAGGGCACCAGTGGAAGCGGAAAGCCCTTGATCCTGCCAAGACTGAACCCCCAGTGAATGGGATTGGCGGGGGGAGGGCATTTTTGGGAGGGTGGGGCGGGGAACACCTATATGGAAGAGGAGGGGGAGGAGTTAGGGGGATGTTTGCCTGGAAGCTGGGAAAGGTAATAACAATTGAAATTTAAATAAGAAATACCCAATTTAATAAAGATGGAGAGAAAAAAAAAGAATATCACCTGAAGTTTTAATGAAGACCCTGAAAGCCAGAAGGCCTTTTTGAATGTGCTACAAAATCTAAGAGATCACAGATACCAGCTCATACTACTATACCCAGCAAAACTCTCAATCATCAACAGAGAAAGAAAAATATTTTAAGATAAAACCAAATTTAAGCAATTTCTGTCTAGTGATCCATTTCAGAAGATACTAGAAGGAAAATTTCAGTCTTAAGAGGTTAACTAAAGGGGTTGGGATTTAGCTCAGTGGTAGAGCGCTGCCTCAGGAAGCATAAAGGCCCTGGGTTCGGGTCCCCAGCTCAAAAAAAAGAACCAAAAAAAAAAAAAAAGAGGTTAACTAAAGAAACAAACAAACAAAAACCAAAACAAAAACCCTTAAGATATAATCACAGAAAATAAATGAAAGGATGGGAAGAGGGAACATCCAGACTCACTAATAAAAACAACAGGAATAAAAAAGAGTACTGCTTTTATTAATATCCCTCAATATTAATGGTTTTGATTTCCCAATAAAAGGACACAGGCTAAGAGACTGAAAAATAGAATCCATCTTTCTGTTGTATCCAAGAAACATACTTTCTCCATCAATGGTACATATCAGCTGTGGATAAAAGGATAGAAAAAGGTATTCTAAACAAATAGATACAAGAAGCAATCAGGTATAACCATTTTTAATATCTGACAAATTAGAATTTAAACCGAAATTCGTCAGAAGATATAGGGAAGGACACTAAAAATTTACTAAAGGAAAAATTCACCAAGAGGATATTTCAACTCCAAACATTTGTGCATCAAACACAAGAGGCACCCAAGATCATAAAAGAAACATTATTGCAGCTTAAATCAAATATTGACCATCACACTTTGATAGTAGATAACTTCAATAGCTCACTCTGGCCAATACATAGGTCATTCGGACAAAAAGTAAACAGAGAAATACTGGCATTAAATATCACCATAAATCAAAAGGACCTAGAAGACATCTCCAGAACGTTCCACCCAAATAAAAATGAATATGCTTTTTTTCTCTGCAGCTTATGGAACTTTCTCCAAAACTAAGCACGTATTTGTATACCACGTGAGTATCAATTGATATAAGAACATTGAAATAACAACCTGTCTGACCACCATGGATTAAAGCTGGATATCAACAACAACAGAAACACAAGAAGTATACAAATTCGTTGAAACTGAACAGCTAACTACTGAATGAAAATTGGGTCAAGACAGAAATTAGGAAAGAAATTAAAAACTTTTTAGAATTGAGTGAAAATGAAAACCCAATATACCCAAAGCTATGGGAAACTCGACAGTTATAAAAGCCTAACTTAAAGCACTAAGTGTGTCCATAAAATATTATTAAAATCTCATACTAGTAATATAATGAGCACCTAACTTAAAGCACTAGAACAACAAGAAACAATACCCATAAAGACTAGACAGGAAGGGGGGTTGGCCCTGGAATCAGTCCTCTGCTCTGAGGGAAGTGGGGAGTAGACAGCAAGAACTACTCAAATTCATGGCTGAAATCAATGAGGCAAAGCAATAAAAAATTAATAAAATAAAGAGTTGGTTTTTGAGAAAGTCAATCAGATTCATAAACATTTAGCCAAACTAACTAAAAACAGAAAGCAATGATCAAATTAATTAAATTAGTGATGCAAAGTGAGACCAAATAACAAGCACTGAGGAAATTTGAGAATCATAAGAACATACTTTAAAAAATCTGTACTCTACAAAATTGAAACTTTAAAAGAAATGGATACATTTTCTTTATAATAGGATCTACCAAAGTTAAGTCAAAATTAGATAAGCACTTTAAATAGACTCCCAGTCCCTAGTCAAATAGAAGCATTAAATAAAAGATCGCCCACTAAACAAAAGCTCAGGGCTAGATGAATTCAGCACAGAATTCTATCAGGCCTTCAAAGAAAAATTAATGCCAACACTCTTCAAATTATTCTGTAAAGTGGAAACAGAAGAAACATTTCCTAATTCTTTTCAAGAAGTCACTATTACACTAATATATAAAGCCATACAAAACCCATAAATGAAAGAAAATTACTGATCAATTTCCCTTATGGATATAAATGCAAAAAGTCTTAATATAATACTTGCAAACTGAGCACAAGAATACATCAAAAAGATCACCCAACATAATCAAGTAGTCTTTATCCTGTAAATACAAGACTGGCTCAACATTTGTAAATTGATAAATGTAACCCACCACATAAATTGGAAGAAAGACAAAACCACATATGTGATTATCTCAAATGGAGAAAAGTTCTTAGAACAAAACTTCAACACCTCTTCATGATAAAAATCCTGAAGAGACTAGGGATACAATGGACATACTTGAACAAAATAAAGGCAATTTACAGGATGCTCACAGCCAAATCAAATTTAATAGAAAGAAATTCAAATTAAACCAACTAAAATCAGGAAAAAAAAAAACAAGATTTCCTACTCCCTTCATACCTATTTAATATAGTACTTGTCTTAGTGTTCTAAGAGATGTCTGTGAAGAGAAACCATGATAATGGCGACTTTCATAACTCGAGGGTCCTCAGAAAAATGGACAATAGTACTATCTGAGAACCCAGTTATACCACTTCTGGGAATAACCCCAAAGATACTCCAACATATAACAAGGACACATGCTCCACTATGTTCATAGCAGCCTTATTTGTAATAGCCAGAAGCTGGAAAGGACCCAGATGCCCTTCAACAGAGGAATGGATACAGAAAATGTGGTACATTTACACAATGAAGTACTATTCAGCTATTAAAAACAATGGCTACATGAAATTCTTAGACAAATAGAAAATAGAGGCAGGGGAAGGGAGGAATGGATAGGGGAATTCCTGAAGGGAAATTGGGAAAGGGGATAACATTTAAATGTACGTAAAGAAAATATCCAATAAAAATACTTAATCGGTGCTCGTTTACAGTTTCAGAGGTTTAATATATTATCCTCATGGCTGAAAGCATGGCAGAATGTAAACAGACATGGTGCTGGATAGGTTGCTGTGAGTTCTACATCTGGATCCATAAGCAGCAGAAGGGATGAGATACTTTTGACTTGGCATGGACTTTGAAACTCAATGGCCACTTCCAGTGATACACTTCCACCAACAAGGTTACAACTCCTAATCCTTTCAAACAGTGTCACTCCTGGTGACCAAGCATTCAAATCCATCAGCTATCCGGGGCAATCTTCTTTAGACTACCACACTCCACTCCCTGGCCCCAGATGTTTGTAGCCACATTATAATGCAAAAAAATACATTCAGTCCAATATCAAAGTCTCTCTATTATATAACAGTTTCTTTGAGGACTCAAGGGCAACATACACCTATAATGCACTGTAAAATCAAAATGAAAAAGCAGATCAAATACTTCTAACATACAATGGCACTACACACACACACACACACACACACACACACACACACACACACACACACCTATTCCTAAAGGGAGCATAGTGACGAAGTACTTGACCAAAGCAAGACTGAAAAACAGCTGGACAAACTTGAAACTCTGCATATCCATGTCTGATGTTAAAACATTCTTTATATCTCCAAGTCCTTTTAGGTTTGTTGACTGCAAAGCACTTCTCTCTCTTGGGCTGATTCCATACCTGGTCTATAGCTTTCCTTGGTAGGTATCTGATGACTCTGGCATCCCCAGCATCTTAGGGTCTCCAATGAAATCCAGGCTTCATAGCTTCTTCTGGGCCTCCATGCAGGGGGCACATGTGACACACACACACACACACACACACACACACACACACACACACACACACACCTAGCCTCGGCAACTTTCCTTAACTGTGAAAAGAGTTTCCACAACCCCTTTCTTGTATTCTTGTCTCCAAAGCCAGAAGGACATGGCCAAAACTTCCAAATTCTGCTACTTGATGGCGGAGAAACTTGGCCCCCTCATTCAAACACATTTTACCAGCTTTCTGTTTTCAATCGTTTCTTTCACTGCTTAAATTTTTCTTTATTTGTCACAAGTTGGAAGGTTACCTGAGTGAGTCTTTGTCTGAGATTACCATTCCCTTTATTCTGTTTAGCATCAGGCTCCTCTTTGAACTGTTTATCTCCTTGGGCACTGGATTTAGCTCCATTATTCTTCCAAATGTTTCTTTTCTTCTCAAACTGTGTTTTTTATTTATCTTTGTTCACTCCTTTTCATTATAGATCTGTGTAAGCGTGGGCCATTAATAACCACGAGACAGAGTCAATAGAAGGCTGTCTTAAAATCTCCCCTGCCAAGGTCATCAATCCAAAATATTTCAGTTTAATCTCAGCCAGATATTTTAGACGGGGGCAGAAAACAGCTACATTTTTCTTCAAATTATTACAAGAACAGTCTCTAAGCTGCTTACTAATATTCTTCTCAGAAATCTCTTGGGCTGGGCTATCATAATGTACATTGCTCTCAGTACCACTGCTCTTACTAGTAAGGCCCACTACTCCCTACTTAAATCAGTCAGCTGTTTTGCTAATTCTACTAAGCAGCATGATCAGTCTTGTCCCAGCAATAAGCAGCTCCCTGTTACCAATTTCTGTCTTAGTGTTCTTTGTAGTGAAGAAACACCGTTATACTATTGGAAAAGAAAGCTTTTCATTAGAGCTCACTTACAATTACAGAGATTTAATCCATTATCATCATGGTTGCAAGCATGGTGGAATGCAGACATTCATGGTGCTGGAGGAGGAGCTGAGAATTCTATATCCTTATCCATACACAGCCAGGAGAGAGAGAGACAGAGAGACAGAGAGAGACAGAGAGACAGAAACAGAAAGAGACAGAGAGAGACACAGAGACAGAGAGAGACAGAGACAGAGAGAGACAGAGAGACAGAAACAGAAAGAGATAGAAAGAGACAGAGAGACAGAGACAGAGAGAGACAGACAGGCAGGCAGGCTCTGGGCTTGGCATTGGTTCTTGAAACCCCAAAGACTAACCCCAGTGACATACTTTCTCCAATAAGGCCACAACTCCTAATTATTTTCAAGGAGTACCACTCCTTAGTGAGCAAGCATTCAAATATATGAGATTATAGGGGCATTTTCCCCAAACACCATAGTACTTGAAGTCTTAGCTAGAGCAGTAAGACAACTGAATGGGATCAATGGGACGCAGATGATACAGATTTACTTAAAAGACAATAAAACTCCACAAAGAAACTCTAATTACAGCTAATTAATACTTTCAGCAAAGTGGTAGGATTACAAAATTAACACACAAAAAAAATAGCCTTCCTATATATAAATGTCAAATGAACTGAGAAAGAAAACAGGGAAACAACACTGTTCACAGAAGTCTAAAATATAGCTAGAAATAACTCTAACTAAGCAAGTGAAAGACTTGCATAATAAAAACATTAAGACATTAAAGAAAGACATTGAAGAAGGCAGCAGAAGATAGAAAGATCTCTCATTCTCATGGGCCTGTAGGATTAATATAATGAAAATGTTCATCCTAATAAAAAGCCATCTATAGATTCAAAGCAAACTCCATCAAAATTCTAAAACAAGTCTTCATAGAAACTGAAAAAAAAACCCTTCAATTTCATATTGAAACACACCCACAAAAAATAAGATAGGAATAATGAAATAACTGCTAGAGGTACCACCATCCATGATTTCAGGTTGGGTTATAGAGCTATACTAATTAAAACAATATGATATTGGCATGAAACAGACATGTTTATCAACAGAATAAAATTGGAGACACAGAAATAAATTCACACACCTATGAACACTTGAGTTTTGATAAAGAAGCTAGAAATACTAGAAAAAAGCATCTTCAACAAATGGTGCTGGTCTGACTGAATGTCTGCATGTAGAAGAATGCAAATAGATCTGTATTCATTACCCTGTGCAAAACTCAAGGACAAAGGAATCAAAGACCTCAATGTAACAACAGATACACTGAATCTGACAGATGAGAAAGTAGGGTATTGTCTTAAACTGATCGGCAGAAAAAACAAAAAAGGCTCTGAGGACACTGATAGCATGGGTACTGAGACTAAAAAATTATCAGTGGAACCTCATGAAGCTGAAAAGGTTCTGTATGGCAAAAAACACACAGTAACTGATGTCCTCTACTGGTACTAAACATGAGCACCACACACACACACACACACACACACACACACACACACACACACACACACACAAAAATTTAATAATAATAAAATAACTCTTTAAAATACATCAGCTTTTTCTGTAAGGCAAAGGACACTTTTGTTAGGACAAAACAGCAACCAACAGATTGGGAAAAGATCTTTACCAACCCTACAACAGATAGAGGGCTTATATCCAAAATATACAAAAAACTCAAGAAGTTAGACCGCAGGGAGACAAATAACCCTATTAAAAAATGGGGTTCACAATCACAGAAAGACATACATGGTATGCACTCATTGATAAGTGACTATTAGCCCAAATGCTTGAATTACCCTAGATGCCTAGAACAAATGAAACTCAAGACGGAGGATCAAAATGTGAATGCTTCACTCCTTCTTTAAAAGGGGAACAAGAATACCCTTGGCAGGGAAGAGAGAGGCAAAGATTAAAACAGAGACTGAAGGGACACCCATTCAGAGCCTGCCCCACATGTGGCCCATATATATACAGCCACCCAATTAGACAAGATGGATGAAGCAAAGAAGTGCAGAAGTGTAGATCGCTCCTGAGAGACACAGCCAGAATACAGCAAATACAGAGGCGAATGCCAGCAGCAAACCACTGAACTGAGAATAGGACCCCAGTTGAAGGAATCAGAGAAAGAACTGGAAGAACTTGAAAGGGCTCGAGACCCCACATGTACAACAATGCCAAGCAACCAGAACTTCCAGGGACTAAGCCACTACCTAAAGACTATACCTGGACTGACCCTGGACTCTGACCTCATAGGTAGCAATGAATATCCTAGTAAGAGCACCAGTGGAAGGGGAAGCCCTGGGTCCTGCTAAGACTGAACCCCCAGTGAACCAGACTGTTGGGGGTAGGGCGGCAATGGGGGGAGGGTGGGGAGGGGAACACCCATAAGGAAGGGGAGGGGGGAAGGGGATGTTTGCCCAGAAACCGGGAAAGGGAATAACACTCGAAATGTATATAAGAAATACTCAAGTTAATAAAAAAAATGGGGTTCAGAGCTAAACAAAGAATTCACAGCTGAGGAATGCCGAATGGCTGAGAAACACCTAAAAAAATGTTCAACATCTTTAGTCATAAGGGAAATGCAAATCAAAACAACCCTGAGATTTAACCTCACACCAGTGAGAATGGCTAAGATCAAAAACTCAGGTGACAACAAATGCTGGGGAGGATGTGGAGAAAGAGGAACACTCCTCCATTGTTGGTGGGATTGCAGACTGGTACAACCATTCTGGAAATCAGTCTGGAGGTTCCTCAGAAAATTGGGCATTGAACTACCTGAGGACCCAGCTATACCTCTCTTGGGCATATACCCAAAAGATACTCCAACATATAACAAAGACACGTGCTCCACTATGTTCATAGCAGCCTTATTTATAATAGCCAGAAGCTGGAAAGAACCCAGATGCCCTTCAACAGAGGAATGGATACAGAAAATGTGATACATCTACACAATGGAATATTACTCAGCTATCAAAAACAATGACTTTATGAAATTCATAGGCAAACGGAGGGAACTGGAAAATATCATCCTGAGTAAGGTAACCCAATCACAGAAAAACACACATGGTATGCACTCATTGATAAGTGGCTATTAGCCCAAATGCTTGAATTACCCTAGATGCACAGAACACATGAAACTCAAGAAGGATGACCAAAATGTGAGTGTTTCACTCCTTCTTTAAAAGGGGAACAAGAATACTTTGGCAGGGGAATAGGGAAAAGTTTAGAACAGAGGCAGAAGGAATACCCATTCAGAGCCTGACACACATGTGGCCCATACATATACAGCTACCAAACTAGATAAGATGGATGAAGCAAAGAAGTGCAGGCCGACAGGAACCGTATGTAGATCTCTCCTGAGAGACACAGCCAGAATACAGCAAATACATAGTGAATGCCAGCAGCAATCCACTGAACTGAGAACGGGTCCCCTGTTGAAGGAATCTTAGAAAGGACTGGAAGAGCTTGAAGGGGCTCGAGACCCCATATGAACAATGCCAAGCAACCAGAGCTTCCAGGGACTAAGCCACTACCCAAAGACTATACATGAACTGACCCTGGGCTCCAATCTCATAGGTAGCAATGAATAGCCTAGTAAGGGCACCAGTGGAAGCGGAAGCCCTTGGTCCTGCCAAGACTGAACCCCCAGTGACCGTCATTGTTGGGGGAGGGGTGGTAATGGGGATGATGGGGAGGGAAGCCCATATAGAAGGGAGGGGAGGGGTTAGGGGGGATGTTGGCCTGGAAACGGGAGGGAATAACAATCGAAATGTAAATAAGAAATACTCAAGTTAATAAAGATAAAAAAAATAAAATAGGAGCAGCTACTTCCAAAAACAAAACAAAACACATCAGCTTTGGTCTCTAAAGTCTGTTTATCTGATGATAAAAATACATTACATCCATTTCGATGAGTCCCTGGAGTCTTAATCTAACCAACATTGTTGGAAAGTTCAACTTTTAAATTATGTGTAGAGTCTTCAGTACTGAGGATGCTAGAAATATGGAGCAGCTGCTGGACCGCAGATGGAGTCATCAAGAGAAAGCAAGCGGCAGGGCTCTGTGGACTGCAAAGGGCAAGGTAGTAGTGGTGAAGGTGCCTTAGACCTATGGGATCCATACCTCATGATAATGTGTCCTAGATGCTGGGCATGGAGCTACAATGTGTGATGTGTTGTCTTTTTACACTTCTTCACTCCCTCCCTCTTTTTTATGATAGCATGCCCCCTTTTTGTAGTGACAATGTTACTTTTTAGTATCATAGCTTGGAACATGCTCTTTTATTATTTCCCAGGCATTAAAACCATACTTTAAGTATCAGAGGGCACCTTGATTTGAAATAAAGAGGAGTGAGACCTCAATAGCAGAAATTCTTTATTCTTCCTAGCCAACATGATGTGAGCGTTTATGTTCTACCAAGACTCCCTGAAAACTCTGAAACTGTGAATCAATAATATTTTCTAAAAAAAAATAATATTTTCTCTCTTGAGTTGTTTCTGTCAGATATTTGGTCACAGTGTGACAAGATAATTGATTCAGAAAACTGGTACCAGAGAAGGAGAATATCATTGTGACTAACATTGGCTATATGGTAGCTAAAACTTTGGAACTGGTTCGTGGAAAGAAGAGATTAGAGAAAGTGTATAGAAAGCTTAGGATTTGGAGGATCTTAATGGATAGTTTGAGTGCAAGTTTAGAAGCCCAGAATATTTATAGGAATGTGAACATTCCTATAAATGTTTTAAAAGATACAAAACATGACATTATTGAGATTTTTGAATAAAGACTGTTTATATTACATTCTTGTGAAGAACATATCTACATTTTATCCTTCTCCTGAATCTTTGTGGAAAACTGAATTTAAAACTACTGAATTAATTTGCTTGAAAGATATTGCAAGGCAGTACAAGGCTATTGTGTGGATTCTCCCAGTTTATTTGGCCAAGTTAATAGTAACAATTAGAAGCAAAAGCACAGAAAACTTTTTGAAAACCATGTTGTTTTCTCAGAAAAAATATGTATGCAACTTTACATACATATTTTTTCCAGGAAAACAACATGGTTTTCAAAAATATTACTGAAGAGATTAGAGCCATTAATGCCAAGTACAGCTTGATCAATGGGTAAAGGTATCTGCCACCAATCCATAACCTCAGTTCCATCTCCAGGGCCCACAGTGGGAAGAAAAAAGGTAGAAGTTAAGCGTAAGGAAAAATCAAAAGAAAAAATAATAAAACACTCATCACAGATTAATATGGTAAAAAGTAAATTATCTGCAATTATTTTAATAACTAAGAATTTACCAAAGAGCTCTCCATGTTCAACATTTTAGGAGGTGCTTCTAAGACGTTGGTTTCCCGGATTTATTTTAGCATGCCTCATGTACCAGAAAATTCAAAACAGCTACAGACATAGTCAAGGAAGCTTGAAGCCTGATAGAACTTCCGGTAGACATTGACATCATCCAATTCGTGTTCAAATAATTCAGAATGCAAGCTCTATGATATTATGGAGCTTTGTATTCATACTTCAAAGTAAAGCCTGGGAGGCCAGGCAATGTGCATCATGATCAGGTAACCTAAAATTACCCTTGAGAAGGCACAGTATAAAAGCTATCCAAATGACGCTGAAGATAAATGGCAGCCGCATATATTACAGATGTCAGTAATGTGGAGCATTTGCTAAGGAAATCCAAAGGAAAGAAGTAGAGCCAACCCAAGAGCAAACCCATGTGGACTACAAATAGTAAGGTTATAGTAATGGAGTAGTCTAACATGTCAAATGCATGTATCATGCCACAAAGAACTCTGGATACTGGACATGGTAGTGAAAGATTTAATGATTTCCCTGCTGGAGTTTAGTCTTCCTTCTTTGCCATGCTCCTATCTTTCCCTTTTCTTAAACTTTGTATTGATTCTTTGTGAATTTCATATCATGTACCCCAATCGCATTTATCACCCTGTCACTCCATATCTGCTCTCCACCCTTGCAACCTCCCCACAAAGGAATAAATAAATAAATAAATAAATAAATAAATAAATAAATAAATAAATAAATGTATGTCACCATGGGAATTGCAACGTGTCACACTTTATACCCTTTCCTATACTTCTTTGCTTGTAAATGGTTTTTTGCAATGAGCCATTAGTCTAGTTCTAGAACTCTAGCTTCTGCTACACTATCAATAATGAATCCTCACCAGGACTCCTCTCAGATATCCTGTTGTTGCCATGTATCATGTCTTTTAGCACATAATATTTCCTGAAGTTTAGACTGAATATATATACATATATATATATATATATATATATATATATATATATATTTCATTCTTTTTTTTTGGTGTGGTGTTTCCTTTTGATTTTCATTTATTTTGGTTGTTTGGTTGGTTTGAGACAGGGGCTCACTATGAAGCTTTGAGTAACCTGTAACTTGCTATACAAACTAGGCTGGTCCATAATTCACAGAGGTATCTGCCTGACCCTGCCTCCCATGTGCTGAAATTAAAATACATATGGCTGTATACTTCATTATTTTTTTTTTGACAAAAGTGTTGTATCATCTTTTTAGAGGCACATCATGTTTATTTAACTGATCTCCAATTGTAGGTATTTTAATTATATTTATCACTGAAAGTAACACCATATCTCTTATAAAAAGCTTTATAACTGCTATGCTTTCAGTAGAATACATTTAGAGCTACAGATAAGCATTTAATGTATGCATAAGTATCTTTCTGTGTTAGATATTTTACTCATACATATTAATTATACAATGTAATAAATATTATTATGAGATTTTGATAGCATTCTTCCTCCCAAATAGCATCTGTGTGTGTATGTATGTGTGTGTATATGTGTGTGTGTATGTGTGTGTATGTGTGTGTATGTGTGCATGCATGCGTGCCTGCAAATGCACATGTGCATGCAGTAAGTGTGCAGACACCTGAGGAGGTCAAAAGAGTGTGTCAGGTAAGTGAAAGCTAGAGTTGCAGGACCAACCCTCCCCCTTGCTGCCCTCTCCCCAACAGTCTAGTTCACTAGGGGTTCAGTCTTAGCAGGACCCAGGGCTTCCCCCTTCCACTGGTGCTCTTACTAGGATATTCATTGCAACCCTCTGAGGTCAGAGTCAGGGTCAGTCCATGTATAGTCTTTGGGTAGTGGCTTAGTCCTGGAAGCTCTGGTTGGTTGGCATTGCTGTACATATGGGGTCTCGAGCTCCTTCAAGCTCTTCAGTTCTTTCTCTGATTCCTTCAACAGGGTCCCGTTCTCAGTTCAGTGGTTTCCTGCTGGCATCGCCTCTGTATTTGCTGTATTCTGGCTGTGTCTCTCATGAAGCGATCTGCACTCACATTTTGATCATCCGTCTTGAGTTTCATTTGTTCTAGGCATCTAGGGTAACTCAAGCATTTGGGCTAATAGCCACTTATCAATGAGTACATACCATGTATGTCTTTCTGTGATTAGGTTAGCTCACTCAGGATGATATTTTCCAGTTCAACCATTTGCCTCTGAATTTCATAAAGTCATTGTTTTTGATAGCTGAGTAATATTCCATTGTGTAGATGTACCACATTTTCTGTATCCATTCCTCTGTTGAAGGGCATCTGGGTTCTTTCCAGCTTCTGGCTATTATAAATAAGGCTGCGATGAACATAGTGGAGCACGTGTCTTTTTTATATGTTGGGGCATCTTTTGGGTATATGCCCAGGAGAGGTATAGCTGGATCCTCAGGCAGTTCAATGTCCAATTTTCTGAGGAACCTCCAGACTGATTTCCAGAATGGTTGTAGCAGTCTGCAACCCCACCAACAATGGAGCAGTGTTCCCCTTTCTCCACATCCTCGCCAGCATTTGCTGTCACCTGAGTTTTTGATCTTAGCCATTCTCACTGGTGTGAGGTGAAATCTCAGGGTTGTTTTGATTTGCATTTCCCTTATGACTAACGATGTTGAACATTTCTTTAGGTGTTTCTCAGCCATTCGGCATTCCTCAGCTGTGAATTCTCTGTTTAGCTCTGAACCCCATTTTTTAATAGGGTTATTTGTCTCCTTGCTGTCTAACTTCTTCAGTTCTTTGTATATTTTGGATATAAGCCCTCTATCTGTTGTAGGATTGGTAAAGATCTTTTCCCAATCTGTTGGTTGCCTAGATTTTTGTCCTAACCACAGTGTCCTTTGCCTTACAGAAGCTTTGCAGTTTTATGAGATCCCATTTGTCGATTCTTGATCTTAGAGCATAAGCCATTGGTGTTTTGTTCAGGAAATTTTTTTCCAGTGCCCATGTGTTCAGATGCTTCCCTAGTTTTTCTTCTATTAGTTTGAGTGTGTCTGGTTTGATGTGGAGGTCCTTGATCCACTTGGACTTAAGCTTTGTACAGGGTGATAAGCATGGATCGATCTGCATTCTTCTACATGTTGACCTCCAGTTGAACCAGCACCATTTGCTGAAAATGCTATCTTTTTCCATTGGATGGATTTGGCTCCTTTGTCAAAAATCAAGTGACCATAGGTGTGTGGATTCATTTCTGGGTCTTCAATTCTGTTCCATTGGTCTATCTGTCTGTCTCTGTACCAATACCATGCAGTTTTTATCACTATTGCTCTGTAATACTGCTTGAGTTCAGGGATAGTGATTCCCCCTGAAGTCCTTTTATTGTTGAGGATAGTTTTAGCTATCCTGGGTTTTTTGTTATTCCAGATGAATTTGCAAATTGTTCTGTCTAACTCTTTGAAGAATTGGATTGGTATTTTGATGGGGATTGCATTGAATCTGTAGATCGCTTTTGGTAAAATGGCCATTTTTACTATATTAATCCTGCCAATCCATGAGCATGGGAGATCTTTCCACCTTCTGAGGTCTTCTTCAATTTCTTTCTTCAGTGTCTTGAAGTTCTTATTGTACAGATCTTTTACTTGCTTGGTTAAAGTCACACGAGGTATTTTATATTATTTGGGTCTATTATGAAGGGTGTCGTTTCCCTAATTTCTTTCTCGGCTTGTTTCTCTTTTGTGTAGAGGAAGGCTACTGATTTATTTGAGTTAATTTTATACCCAGCCACTTTGCTGAAGTTGTTTATCAGCTTTAGTAGTTCTCTGGTGGAACTTTTGGCATCTTAAATATACTATCATATCATCTGCAAATAGTGATATTTTGACTTCTTCTTTTCGATCTGTATCCCTTGATCTCCTTTTGTTGTCTGATTGCTCTGGCTAGAACTTCCAAGAACTATATTGAATAAGTAGGGAGAGAGTGGGCAGCCTTGTCTAGTCCCTGATTTTAGTGGGATTGCTTCAAGTTTCTCTCCATTTAGTTTAATGTTAGCAACTGGTTTGCTGTATATGGCTTTTACTATGTTTAGGTATGGGCCTTGTATTCCTATTCTTTCAGGACTTTTTATCATGAAGGGTGTTGAATTTTGTCAAATGCTTTCTCAGCATCTAATGAAATGATCATGTGGTTTTGTTCTTTCAGTTTGTTTATATAATGGATCACGTTGATGGTTTTCCGTATATTAAACCATCCCTGCATGCCTGGGATGAAGCCTACTTGATCATGGTGGATGATTGTTTTGATGTGCTCTTGGATTAGGTTTGCCAGAATTTTGTTGAGTATTTTTGTGTCAATGTTCATAAGGGAAATTGGTCTGAAGTTCTCTTTCTTTGTTGGGTCTTTGTGTGGTTTAGGTATAAGAGTAATTGTGGCTTCATAGAAGGAATTGGTAGTGCTCCATCTGTTTCAATTTTGTGGAATAGTTTGGATAATATTGGTATGAGGTCTTCTATGAAGGTCTGATAAATTCTGCACTAAACCCGTCTGGACCTGGGCTCTTTTTGGTTGGGAGACCTTTAATGACTGCTTCTATTTCCTTAGGAGTTATGGGGTTGTTTAACTGGTTTATCTGTTCCTGATTTAACTTCGGTACCTGGTATCTGTCTGAAATTGTCCATTTCCTGTAGATTTTCAAGTTTTGTTGAATATAGGCTTTTATAGTAAGATCTAATGATTTTTTGAATTTCCTCTGAATCTGTAGTTATGTCTCCCTTTTCATTTCTGATTTTGTTAATTTGGACACACTCTCTGTGTCCTCTCGTTAGTCTGGCTAGGGGTTTATCTATCTTGTTGATTTTCTCAAAGAACCAACTTTTGGTTCTGTTGATTCTTCTATGGTCCTTTTTGTTTCTACTTGGTTGATTTCAGCTCTGAGTTTGATTATTTCCTGCCTTCTACTCCTCCTGGGTGTATTTGCTTCTTTTTGTTCTAGAGCTTTTAGGTGTGCTGTCAAGCTGCTGACATATGCTCTTTCCTGTTTCTTTCTGCAGGCACTCAAGCGCTATGAGTTTTCCTCTTAGCACAGCTTTCATTGTGTCCCATAAGTTTGGGTATGTTGTACCTTCATTTTCATTAAATTCTAAAAAGTTTTTTAATTTCTTTCTTTATTTCTTCCTTGACCAGGTTATCATTGGTAGAGCATTGTTCAGTTTCCCGTATATGTGGGCATTCTTCCCTTATTGTTATTGAAGACCAGCTTTTAGGCGTGGTGGTCGATACTTACGCATGGGATTATTTCTATCTTTCTGTATCTGTTGAGGCCTGTTTTTGACCAATTATATGGTCAATTTTGGAGAAAGTACCATGAGGAGCTGAGAAGAAGGTATATCCTTTTGCTTTAGGGTAAACGTTCTATAAATATCCGTTAAGTCCATTTGGCTCATGACTTCTCTTAGTCTGTCTCGTCTCTGTTTAATTTCTGTTTCCATGATCTGTCCATTGATGAGAGTGGGGTGTTGAAATCTCCTACTATTATTGTGTGAGGTGCAATGTGTGTTTTGAGCTTTAGTAAGGTTTCTTTTACGTATGTAGGTGCCCTTGTATTTGGGGCATAGATATTTAGGATTGAGAGTTCATCTTGGTGGATTTTTCCTTTGATGAATATAAAAGTGTCCTTCCTTATCTTTTTTGATGACTTTTAGTTGGAAATTGATTTTATTTGATATTAGAATGGCTACTCCAGCTTGCTTCTTCAGACCATTTGCTTGGAAAGTTGTTTCCCAGCCTTTCACTCTGAGGTAGTGTCTGTCTTTGTCTCTGAGGTGTGTTTCCTGTAGGCAGCAGAATGCAGGGTCCTCGTTAAATATCCAGTTTGTTAATCTATGTCTTTTTATTGGGAGTTGAGGCCATTGATGTTGAGAGATATTAAGGAATAGTGATTATTGCTTCCTGTTATATTCATATTTGGATGTGAGGTTGTGTTTGTGTGCTTTTCTTCTCTTTGTTTTGTTGCCAAGACGATTAGTTTCTTGCCTCTTCTTGGGTATAGCTTGCCTCCTTATGTTGGGCTTTACCATTTATTATCCTTTGTAGTGCTGGATTTGTAGAAAGATATTGTGTAAATTTGGTTTTGTCATGGAATATCTTGGTTTCTCCATCTATGTTAATTGAGAGTTTTGCAGGATACAGTAGCCTGGGCTGGCATTTGTGTTCTCTTAGGGTCTGTATGACATCAGTCCAGGATCTTCTGGCCTTCATAGTTTCTGGCGAGAAGTCTGGTGTGATTCTGATAGGTCTGCCTTTATATGTTACTTGACCTTTTTCCCTTACTGCTTTTAATATTCTTTCTTTATTTTGAGCGTTTAGTGTTTTGACTATTATGTGACGGGAGGTGTTTCTTTTCTGGTCAATCTATTTGGAGTTCTGTAGGCTTCTTGTATGCCTATGGGTATCTCTTTTTTAGGTTAGGGAAGTTTTCTTCTATGATTTTGTTGAAGATATTTACTGGTCCTTTGAGCTGGGAGTCTTCACTCTCTTCTATACCTATTATCCTTAGGTTTGATCTTCTCATTGAGTCCTGGATTTCCTGTATGTTTTGGACCAGTAGCTTTTCGCTTTACATTATCTTTGACAGTTGAGTCAATGATTTCTATGGAATCTTCTGCTCCTGAGATTCTCTCTTCCATCTCTTGTATTCTGTTGGTGAAGCTTGTATCTACAGCTCCTTGTCTCTTCTTTTGGTTTTCTATATCCAGGGTTATTTCCATGTGTTCTTTCTTGATTGCTTCTATTTCCATTTTTAATTCCTTCAACTGTTTGATTGTGTTTTCCTGGAATTCTTTCAGGGATTTTTGTGATTCCTCTCTGTAGGCTTCTACTTGTTCTCTAAGGGAGTTCTTCACGTCTTTCTTGAAGTCCTCCAGCATCATGATCAAATCTGATTTTGAAACTAGATCTTGCTTTTCTGGTGTGTTCGGATATTCCATTTTGTTTTGGTGGGAGAATTGGGCTCCGATGATGCCATGTAGTTTTGGTTTCTGTTGCTTGTGTTCCTGCGCTTGCCTCTCGCCATCAGATTATCTCTAGTGTTACTTTGTTCTGCTAATTCTGACAGTGGCTAGACTGTCCTATAAGCCTGTGTGTCAGGAGTGCTGTAGACCTGTTTTACTGTTTTCTTTCAGCCAGTTATGGGGACAGAGTGTTCTGCTTTTGTGTGTGTAGTTTTGTCCCTCTACAGGTCTTCAGCTGTTCCTGTGGGCCTGTGTCTTGAGTTCACCAGGCAGGTCACTTGCAGCAGAAAAGTTGGTCTTACCTGTGGTCCCGAGGCTCAAGTTAGATTCATGCGGGGTGCTTGCGGGCTCTCTGAGGTGGCAGCAAGGGGAAGATCTCGCTGCCTCTTCCGGGAGCCTCCGTGCACCAGGGTTCCAGATGGCCTCGGTGTTTTCCTCTGGAATCAGCAATGTGTGTAGAGAGCAGTCTCTTCTGGTTTCGCAGGCGTGTCTGCCTCTCTGAAGGTTTAGCTCTCCCCTTCCACAGGATTTGGGTGCAGAGAACTGTTTATCCGGTCTGTTTCCTTCAGGTTCCGGCGGTGTCTCAGGCAGGGCTCCTGCCTCACCTGGGCCCTCTCCCACGGGAGCCCAGAGGCCTTATACAGTTTCCTCTTGGGCCAGGGATGTGGGCAGGGGTGGGCAGTGTTGGTGGTCTCTGCTGCTCTGCAGCCTCAGGAGTGCCCACCTGACCAGTTCTGTAAGCAGTATCTCCCACGGGTTCTGGGAAATCCCCCTGGGAGAGGCTGGACTTTCAGAATTGCTGAACAATCCTGAGCTGCAGGGGAGACCACCACTTTACTGATCCATTCTTGGCCCAAGAGGAACCTGATAGAGCCTCAGGACACAGGAACATAAAAGTAGGGACAGGATACTTTTGGTCTCTGCCTGTGCCCAAGCTGAAAGACAGTCACCAGGAGTGCTGACACACCTGAGAGCAGAGGTAAGATCTCCACTTCTGCTCTGAGGGACCCACCTGGAGCCCTCAAGACACAGTAACCCAGGAGCAGTCTGGGACAAGATTCTTCCCATTTCCACCTGTCCTGGAGCTTCCTTTCCAACACATTCCTTTTCTTTCTTTACATTCTTGAGAGAAAGGCAGTCTCCAGGAATGTTTTCACAGGCTTAGAGGAGGGTCTTCCACTTTTTATCAGAGACTGGACAGACCAGATTGAGAAAACGAGATGGCAAAAGTCAGGTAGCTCAGGAAATATGGATCAGAAACCAAGACTCCCTTGGCATCATCAAAACTCAGTTTTTTTCACCAAAGCAAATATTTATTAGAAACAAACCAGAAAAATGAAGATTATTTAAAAATCACATCTCCCCTGATGATGAGGATCTTTAATCCTCAAGGACATAAATCTCCCTTAAATAAATACAAAATACAATCAACAAGTTGAAGCCCTCAAGAGAAAAACAAAAATTTTAAAGAATTGCTTTAAAAACACAACCAAACAGGTGAAGGAATTTAACAAAATTATTCAAGGATATAAAAATGGAAATAGAAATAATGAAAAGCCCCTGACAAGGAGACCCCTCTGGAGATAGTCCCCAGGACCAGAGATCCCAGTGGTATCACCAACAGAATACAAGAGATAGAAGACAGAATTTCTCAGAAGATACCATAGGAAACATTGATGTAACCATCAAAGCCTCAAAAAAGCAAAAAGTCTCCCTAACCCAATATATCCAGGTTAAGACATCTGAGAAGATCAAACCTAAGGATAATAGGTATAGAAGAGCTGAAGACTCTTCTGAAAAGGACCCTAAATATATTCAGCTTTTAGAAGAAACCTTTTCCCTTTTAAAAAAGAGATACCCATAGGCATACAAAAGCCTACAGAACTCCAAACAGGTTGGACCAAAAAGAAACACCTCCCGTCATAAATACTTTCACAGGGCAGTCAAATGCACACACAAAAAGAAAGAATAATAAAGCATAAGAGAAAAAGGTCTTGGGGAATCCATAAAAGGCAGACCTATCAGAATTACATCAAACTTCTCACCAGAGACTATGAAAACCTGAAGAACCAGGACAGATGCCATACAGACCCTAAGAGGACACAAATGCCAGCCCAGGTTACTGTATCCTGCAAAACTCTCAATTAACATAGATTCAGAAAACCAAGATATTTCATGACAAAATCAAATTTACACAATATCTTTCCACAAGTCCACCCCTACAAAGCATAATAAATGGAAAACTCCAACACAGGTTCTTCAGAAAATTGGACATTTCACTACCTGAGATTAGCTATACCTCTGTTCATATACTGAAAAGCTGCAGGGTTCCAACATACAACAAAGAGCCTGTTCTCGCTAATTTTCATTTTAGCAGCTTTTTAATCATTTTCAGAATCTGGAAAGAATCCAGTTTTATTTCAACAGAGGAATGGATACAGAAAATGTGGTACATCTACACAATGGAGTACTACTCAACTTATCAAAAACAATGACTTTTTATGAAATTCTAGAACATGGAACAGTAAATTCTCATGCTTGGGGGTGAAAACCCTGGAAAGGGCAGCAGGCCTCTGGTTGCTCCCAGTGAACCCATGGCAACACCTCAAACCTGAGTCGGGACCACAGGGGAACCACCCTGCTTTCTGCTCCAAACGATCTGACTGGTGGTCTCAGGATACACACTGCAAAAATTCCTCTAGGGTTCCCGGTTTTTAGCTGGATTCCAAACTTTGCTGAGCCCTGCCCGCAGCTCACTGCTCCCGAACCCCGTGGGAGAGAGAGCTCAGCGCCCGGACAGGCGGGCACTCCTGAGATTGCAGAGCGGGAGAGACCACCAAAATGCCCACCCCTGCCCACATCCCTGGCCCAAGAGGAAACTGTATACAGCCTCTGGGAAAGCAGTGAAGATGCACTGGAGCTGCAGACCCTGTGCCCTGAGACACCTCCAGAACCTGAAGGACTGGATTAACAGCTCTCTGCACCCAAATCCCATGGGAGGAAACTAAACCTTCAGAAAGCAGACAAGCCTGGGAAGCCAGAAGAGACTACACTGGCCACATTTCTGACTGCCACAGGAACACACAGGAACTCTTCAGGCCCACAGGAACAGCTGAAGACCTAAAGACAGGGAAAACTACATGCCCGAAAGCAGAACACTCTGTTCCCATTACTGGCTGAAAGAAAACAGGAAAACAGGTCTACAACACTCCTGTCACACAGGCTTATAGGACAGTCTAGCCACTATCAGAAATAGCAGAACAGAGTAACACCAGAGATAATCTGATGGCGAGAGGCAAGCGCAGGAACCCAAGCAACAGAAACCAAGACTACATGGCATCATCAGAGCCCAATTCTCCCACCAAAGCAAACACTGAATATCCAAAAACACCAGAAAAGCAAGACTAGATTTAAAATCATATTTGATCATGATGCTGGAGGACTTCAAGAAAGACATGACAAATTCCATTAGTGAAATGCAGGAAAACATAAATAAACAAGTAGAAGCCTATAGAGAGGAATCACAAAAATCCCTGAAAGAATTCCAGGAAAACACAATCAAACAAAAGAAGGAATTAAAAATGGAAATAGAAGCAATCAAGAAAAAACACATGGAAACAACCCTGGATATAGAAAACCAATGGAAGAGACAAGGAGCTGTAGATACAAGCTTCACCAACAGAATACAAGAGATAGAAGAGAGAATCTCAGGAGCAGAAGATTCCATAGAAATCATCAACACAACTGTCAAAGAAAATATAAAACTGAAAAAGCTACTGGTTCAAAACATACAGGAAATCCAGGACTCAATGAGAAGATCAAACCTAAGGATAATAGGTATAGAAGAGAGTGAAGACTCCCAGCTCAAAGGACCAGTAAATATCTTCAACAAAATCATAGAAGAAAACTTCCCTAACCTAAAAAAAGAGATACCCATAGGCATACAAGAAGCCTACAGAACTCCAAATAGATTGGACCAGAAAAGAAACTCCTCCTGTCACATAATAGTCAAAACACCAAACGCACAAAATAAAGAAAGAATATTAAAAGCAGTAAGGAAAAAAGGTCAAGTAACATATAAAGGCAGACCTATCAGAATCACACCAGACTTTTCGCCAGAGACTATGAAAGCCAGAAGATCCTGGACAGATATCATACAGACCCTAAGAGAACACAAATGCCAGCCCAGGTTACTGTACCCTGCAAAACTCTCAATTGACATAGATGGAGAAACCAAGATATTCCATGACGAAACCAAAATTACACAATATCTTTCTACAAA
Organism: Rattus rattus; assembly: GCF_011064425.1. Taxonomy (NCBI): domain Eukaryota; kingdom Metazoa; phylum Chordata; class Mammalia; order Rodentia; family Muridae; genus Rattus; species Rattus rattus. The sequence goes on along the minus strand of NC_046172.1, from coordinate 119,585,289 downwards.
TCCAGCACTACAAAGGATAATAAATGGTAAAGCCCAACATAAAGAGGCAAGCTACACCCCAGAAAAAGCAAGAAAATAAACGTCTTGGCAACAAAACAAGGAGAAGAAAAGCACACTAACATAGCCTCACTTCCAAATATGAATGTAACAGGAAGCAATAAACAATATTACTTAATATCTCTCAACATCAATGGTGTCAACTCCCCAAAAAAAGACATAGATTAACAAATTGGATATGCAATGAGGACCCTGCATTCTGCTACCTACAGGAAACACACCTCAGAGACAAAGATGGACACTACCTCAGAGTGAAAGGCTGGAAAACAACTTTCCAAGCAAATGGTCGGAAGAAGCAAGCTGGAGTAGCCATTCTAATATCAAATAAAGTCAATTTTCAACTAAAAGTCATCAAAAAGATAAGGAAAGACACTTTATATTCATCAAAGGAAAAAACCACCCAGATGAACTCTCAATCCTAAATATCTATGCCCCAAATACAAGGGCACCTACATACATAAAAAAAACCTTACTAAAGCTCAAAGCACACATTGCACCTCACACAATAATAGTAGGAGATTTCAACACCCCACTCTCATCAATGGACAGGTCATGGAAACACAAATTAAACAAAAACATAGACAGACTAACAGAAGTCATGAAACAAATGGACTTAATAGATATTTATAGAACATTATAGCCTAAAGCAAAAGGATATACATTCTTCACAGTACCTCCTGTTACTTTCTCCAAAATTGACCATATAATTGTTCAAAAACCAGGCCTGAACAGATAAAGAAAGATAGAAATAATCCCATGTGTTCTATCAGACCACCAAGGGATAAAGCTGATCTTCAATAACAATAAGGGAAGAATACCCACATATACGTGGAAGTTGAACAATGCTCTACTCAATGATAACCTGGTCAAGGAAGAAATAAAGAAAGAAATTAAAGACTTCTTAGAATTTAATGAAATGAAGGTACAACATACCCAAACTTATGGGACACAATGAAAGCTGTGCTAAGAGGAAAACTCATATAGTGCCTCATATGTGCAGCTTGACAGCCTAAAAGCTCTAGAACAAAAAAAAGCAAAAACAGGAGGAGAGAAGGCAGGAAATAATCAAACTCAGAGCTGAAATCAACCAAGTAGAAACAAAAAGGACCATAGAAAGAATCAACAGAACCAAAAGTTGGTTCTTTGAGAAAATCAACAAGATAATAAACCCTTAGCCAGAAAAGGAGAGGACACAGAGAGTGTGTCCAAGTTAACAAAATCAGAAATGAAAAGGAGACATAACTACAGATTCAGAGGAAATTCAAAAATCATCAGATCCTACTATAAAAACCTATATTCAACAAAACTTGAAAATCTGCAGGAAATGGACAATTTCCTAGACAGATACCAGTACCGAAAGTTAAATCAGGAACAGATAAACCATTTAAACAACCCCATAACTCCTAAGGAAATGGAAGCAGTCATTAAAGGTCTCCCAACCAAAAAGAGCCCAGGTCCAGACGGGTTTAGTGCAGAATTCTATCAGACCTTCATAGAAAACCTCGTACCAATATTATCCAAACTATTCCACAAATTTGAAACAGATGAAACACTACCGAATTCCTTCTAGGAAGCCACAATTACTCTTATACCTAAACCACACAAAGACCCAACAAAGAATGAGAACTTCAGACCAATTTCCCTTATGAATATCGACGCAAAAATACTCAATAAAATTCTGGCAAACCGAATCCAAGAACACATCAAAACAATCATCCACCATGATCAAGTAGGCTTCATCCCAGGCATGCAGGGATGGTTTAATATAAGGAAAACCATCAACGTGATCCATTATATAAACAAACTGAAAAGAACAAAACCACATGATCATTTCATTAGATGCTGAGAAAGCATTTGACAAATTCAACACCCCTTCATGATAAAAGTCCTGGAAAGAATAGGAATTCAAGGCCCATACCTAAACATAGTAAAAAGCCATATACAACAAACCAGTTGCTAACATTAAACTAAATGGGAAAACTTGAAGCAATCCCACTAAAATCAGGGACTAGACAAGGCTGCCCCTCTCTCCCTACTTATTCAATATAGTTCTTGAAGTTCTAGCCAGAGCAATCAGACAACAAAAAAGGAGGTCAAGGGGATACAGATTGGAAAAGAAGAAGTCAAAATATCACTATTTGCAGATGATATGATAGTATATTTAAGTGATCCCAAAAGTTCCACCAGAGAACTACTAAAGCTGATAAACAACTTCAGCAAAGTGGCTGGGTATAAAATTAACTCAAATAAATCAGTAGCCTTCCTCTACACAAAAGAGAAACAAGCTGAGAAAGAAATTAGGGAAACGACACCCTTCATAATAGACCCAAATAATATAAAGTACCTTTGAATGACTTTAACCAAGCAAGTAAAATATCTGTACAATAAGAACTTCAAGACTCTGAAGAAAGAAATTGAAGAAGACCTCAGAAAATGGAAAGAACTCCCATGCTCATGGATTGGCAGGATTAATATAGCAAAAATGGCCATTTACCAAAAGCGATCTACAGAATCAATGCAATCCCCATCAAAATATCAATCCAATTCTTCAAAGAGTTAGACAGAACAATTTGCAAATTCATCTGGAATAACAAAAAACCCAGGATAGCTAAAACTATCCTCAACAATAAAAGGACTTCAGGGGGAATCACTATCCCAGATCTCAAGCAGTATTACAGAGCAATAGTGATAAAAACTGCATGGTATTGGTACAGAGACAGACAGATAGACCAATGGAACAGAATTGAAGACCCAGAAATGAACCCACACACCTATGGGCACTTGATTTTTGACAAAGGAGCCAAAACCATCCAATGGAAAAAAGATAGCATTTTCAGCAAATGGTGCTGGTTCAACTGGGAGAGTCAACATGTGAAGAATGCAGATCGATCCATTCTTATCACCCTGTACAAAGCTTAAGTCCAAGTGGATCAAGGACCTCCACATCAAACCAGATACCTCAAACTAATAGAAGAAAAAGTGGGGAAGCAACTCTGGAACACATGGGCACTGGAGAAAATTTCTGAACAAAACACCAATGGCTTATGCTCTAAGATCAAGAATCGACAAATGGGATCTCATAAAACTGCAAAGCTTCTGTAAAGCAAAGGACACTGTGGTTAGGACAAAATGGCAACCAACAGATTGGGAAAAGATCTTTACCAATCCTACAACAGATAGAGGACTTATATCCAAAATATACAAAGAACTCAAAAAGTTAGACCGCAGGGAGACAAATAACCCTATTAAAAATGGGGTTCAGAGTTAAACAAAGAATTCACAGCTGAGGAATGCCGAGTGGCTGAGAAACACCTAAAGAAATGTTCAACATCTTTAGTCATAAAGGAAATGCAAATCAAAACAACCCTGAGATTTCACCTCACACCAGTGAGAATGGCTAAGATCAAAAACTCAGGTGACAGCAAATGCTGGTGAGGATGTGGAGAAGAGAACACTCCTCCATTGTTGGTGGGATTGCAGACTGGTACAACCATTCTGGAAATCAGTCTGGAGGTTCCTCAGAAAATTGGACATTGAACTGCCTGAGATCCAGCTATACCTCTCTTGGGCATATACCCAAAAGATGCCCCAACATATAAAAAAACACGTGCTCCACTATGTTCATAAGCAGCCTTATTTTAATAGCTAGAAGCTGGAAAGAACCCAGATGCCCTTCAACAGAGGAATGGATACAGAAAATGTGGTATATCTACACAATGGAATATTACTCAGCTATCAAAAACAATGACTTAATGAAATTCATAGGCAAATGGATGGATCCCGAAAATATCATCCTGAGTGAGGTAACCCAATCACAGAAGAACACACACGGTATGCACTCATTGATAAGTGGCTATTAGGCCAAATGCTTGAATTGCCCTAGATGCACAGAACACATGAAACTCAAGAAAGATGATCAAAATGCGAATGCTTCACTCTTTCTTTAGAAGGGGAACAAGAATACTCTTGGCAGGGAATAGGGAGGCAAAAATTAAAACAGAGGCAGAAGGAACACCCAGTCAGGACCTGTCCCACATGTGGCCCATACATATACAACCACCCAACTAGATAAGATGGATGAAGCAAAGAAGTGCAGGCCTACAGGAACCGGATGTAGATCTCTCCTGAGAGACACAGCCAGAATACAGCAAATACATAGGCAAATGCCAGCAGCAAACCACTGAACTGAGAATGGGACCCCCCGTTGAAGGAATCAGAGAAAGGACTGAAAAAGAGCTTGAAGGGTTGAGACCCCATATGAACAACAATGCCAACCAACCAGAGCTTCCAGGGACCAAGCCACTCCCCAAAGACTATACATGGACTGACCCTGGGCTCCAACCTCATAGGTAGCAATGAATAGCCCAGTAAGGCACCAGTGGAAGGAAGCCCTTGGTCCTGCCAAGACTGAACCCCAGTGAGCGTAATTGTTGGGGGACGGTAATGGGGGGGATGAGGGAGGGGAAACACCCTTATAGAGGGGGAGGGGGAGGGTTGGGGTGATGTTGCCCGGAAGCCGGGGAAAGAATAACTTTTGAAATGTAAATAGGAAATACTCAAGTTAATAAAGAAAAAAAAAAAGGAAATATCATTCTGAGTGAGGTAACCCAATCACAGAAAAACACATTTGCTATGCATTCACTGATAAGTGGATATTAGCCCAAAAGCTGGAACTTCCCAAGATGTAATTCACAGACCAAAGGAAGCTCAAGAAGAAGGATGACCAAAATGCGGATGGCTCCCACTCCTTTTTAAAAGGAGAAAAAGAATATACATAGGAGGAGATATGGAAGCAAAGTTTAGAGCAGTGACTGAAGGAATGCCCATTCAGAGCCTGCCCCACATGTGCCCCATATATATATACAGATATATATATATACGAAAACTAGATAAGATCGATGAAGGTAAAAAATGCATGCTGAAAGGGACCAGATACAGATCTCTCCGGAGAGACACATCCAGAGCAAGTCCAATACAGAGGTCAGTGCTAGCAGTAAACCACTGATTTGAGGATAGACTCCCTTAGGGGGAATTAGAGGAAGAATTGAAAGAGCTGAAGGAGCTTGCAGCCCCTTAAGAACAACAATGCCAACCTTCCAGTTTCCAGGGACTAAACCACTACCAAAAGACTATACATAGACTGACCCAGGGATCCAACTGCATATGTAGCAGAGAATAGCCTTGTTGGATCCCAGTGGAAGGAAAACCCTTGGTCCTGCCAAGGTTGGACCTCCCAGGCAGGGGAATACGGGGGGTCAGTAAGGGGATGGATGGAGAATACCCATATGGGAGAGGGCTTATGGACAGGAAAACAAGATAGGGAATAACAGGAGGAATACCCATATGGGAGAGGGCTTATGGACAGGAAAACAGGATAGGGAATAACATTTGAAATGTAAGTAAACAAATATATCTAATAAAAAAAGAGGACCAGATGTGTTTAGTGGAGAATTCTATCAGACCTTCATAGAAGACCTAACACCAATACAGTCCAAGCTATTCCACAAAATAGAAAGAAACAGGGCACTACCCAATTCGTTCTATGAAGCCACAATTACTCTTATACCTAAACCACACAAAGACCCAACAAAGAAAGAGGACTTCAGACCAATTCCCCTTATGAATATCAACGCAAAAATACCCAATAAAATTTTTGCAAACCAAATCCAAGAACACATCAAAACAATCATCCATCATGATCAAGTAGTCTTCATCCCAGGGATGTAGGGATGGTTCAATGTATGGAAATTCATCAACATAATCCACTATATAAACAAACAAAGAATAAAAACATATGAACATCTCATCAGATGCTGAGAAAGCATTTGACAAAATGCAACACGCCTTTATGTTAAAAGTCTTGGAAAGATGAGAAATTAAAGGACCCATACCTAAACATAGTAAAAGCAATATACAGCAAACCAGTAGTCAACATCAAGCTAACTGGAGAGAAACTTGAAGGAATCCCACTAAAATCAAGGACTAGACAAGGACCCAGCTATACCACTCCTGGGCATATACCCAAAAGATGCTCCAACATATAACAAGGACACATGCTCCACTGTGTTCATAGCAGCTTATTTATAATATCCAGAAGCTGGAAAGGACCCAGATTCCCTTGAGGAATGGATACAGAAAATATGATACATCTATATAATGGAGTACTACTCAGCTATCAAAAACAATGACTTCATTAAATTCATAGACAAATGAATGGAACTAGAAAATATCATTGTGCATGAGATAACCAAATCACAAAAAAAAAAACCTAACATGGTATGCCATTCGCTAATAAGTGGACATTAGGCAAAAAGCTCTGATTACCCAAGATACAATCCACAGACCACATGAAGCTCAAGAAGGACAACCAACGTGTGGATGCTTCAGTCCTTCTTAGAATGGGGAACAAAAATATTCATAGGAAGAGATATGGAGACAAAGTTTGGAGCAGAGACTGAAGGAATGGCCATTCAGAGCCTGCCCTACCTGGGGATCCAGCCCATATACATACAGCCAGCAAACCCAGGCAATATTGCTGATGCCAAGAAGTGCATGCTGGCAGCAGCCTGATATAGCTGTCTCCTGAGAGGCTCTGTCAGAGCGTGACGAATACAGAGGCGGACTCTCACAGCCAACCATAGAACTGAGAATGAGTTACCCATTGGAGGAGTTAGAGAAAGAATTCAAAGAGCTCAAGGGGTTTGCAACCCCATAATAACAACAATACCAATCAACCATAGCTCCCAGGGACTAAACCACTGTCCAAAGAGTTCACATGGACAGAGCGATTGCTCCAGCTTCATATGTAGCAGAGGATGGCCTTGTTGGGCACCAAAGGGAGGAGAAGCCCTTGGTCCTGCCAAGGCTGGACCCCGCAGTGCAGGAGAATGTCAGGGCGGAGAGGTGGTAAGGGGTGGGTGCTTGTGTGGAAGAAAGGTGATAACATTTGAAATATAAATTTAAAATATCCAATAAAAATTACATATAATATAAATAATATATGTGATTATGTATTATATGTTATATTGTTTTATATTACATATATATATATATAATATAACCACTTAATGCATTGTAACTGAATTAATTTCCTGTGATCAGATAATAAGTTGTTTAGTTACAAAAATTATGGAAGTGAAGATGAGTTTCACAGTGCCTATGAATAAGTAAGCACAGGCATACATGTGTGTGTGTTTGTGTGTTTGTGTGTGTGTGTGTGTGTGTGTGAGAGAGAGAGAGAGAGAGAGAGAGAGAGAGAATGTGTTAGAGAAGCCAGAACCAATTACATGCATATATGTATAAAAGAGATATAGAGACAGAAACACAACAGAATTTTTTTTTTATTAACTTGAGTATTTCTTATATACATTTCGAGTGTTATTCCCTTTCCCGGTTTCCGGGCAAACATCCCCCCCCCCCTCCCTTCTTTATGGGTGTTCCCTCCTATCCTCCCCTTGTCCTCCTACCCCCAAGAATCTAGTTCACTGGGGGTTCAGTCTTAGCAGGACCCAGGGCTTCCCCTTCCACTGGTGCTCTTACTAGGATATTCATTGCTACCTATGAGGTCAGAGTCCAGGGTCAGTCCATGTATAGTCATTAGGTAGTGGCTTAGTCCCTGGAAGCTCTGGTTGCTTGGGATTGTTGTACATATGGGGTCTCAAGCCCCTTCAAGCTCTTCCAGTTCTTTCTCTGATTCCTTCAACGGGGGTCCTATTCTCAGTTCAGTGGTTTGCTGCTGGCATTCGCCTCTGTATTTGCTGTATTCTGGCTGTGTCTCTCAGGAGCGATCTACATCCGGCTCCTGTCCGTCTGCACTTCTTAGCTTCATCCATCTTGTCTAATTGGATGGCTGTATATGCATGGGCCACATGTGGGGCAGGCTCTGAATGGGTGTTCCTTCTGTGTCTGTTTTAATCTTTGCCTCTCTATTCCCTGCCAAAGGGTGAAGCATTCACATTTTGATCATCCGTCTTGAGTTTCATTTGTTCTAGGCATCTAGGGCAATTCAAGCATTTGGGCTAATAGCCACTTATCAATGAGTGCATACCATGTGTGTTTTTCTGTGATTGGGTTACCTCACTCAGGATGATATTTTCCAGTTCCATCCATTTGCCTACGAATTCCATAAAGTCATTGTTTTTGATAGCTGAGTAATATTCCATTGTATAGATGTACCACATTTTCTGTATCCATTCCTCTGTTGAAGGGCATCTGGGTTCTTTCCAGCTACTGGCTATTATAAATAAAGCTGCTATGAACATAGTGGAGCACGTGTCTTTTTTATATGTTGGGGCATCTTGTAGATATATGCCCAAGAGAGGTATACTGATCCTCAGGCAAATTCAATGTCCAATTTTCTGAGGAACCTCCAGACTGATTTCCAGAATGGTTGTACCAGTCTGCAATCCCACCAACAATGGAGGAGTGTTCCTCTTTCTCCGCATCCCGCCAGCATCTGCTGTCACCTGAGTTTTTGATCTTAGCCATTCTCACTGGTGTGGTGAAATCTCAGGGTTGTTTTGATTTGCATATCCCTGATGACTAAAGATGTTGAACATTTCTTTAGGTGTTTCTCAGCCATTTGGCATTCCTCAGCTGTGAATTCTTTGTTTAGCTCTGAACCCCATTTTTTAATAGGGTTATTTGTCTCCCTGCTGTCCTAACTTTTCAGTTCTTTGTATATTTTGGATATAACCCTCTATCTGTTGTAAGTTGGTAAAGATCTTTTTCTTAATCTGTTGGTTGCCGCTTTGTCTAACCAGTGTCTTTGCCTTACAGAAGCTTTGCAGTTTTATGAGATCCCATTTGTTTATTCTTGATCTTAGAGCATAAGCCATTGGTGTTTTGTTCAGGAAATGTTTTTTTCAGTGCCTATGTGTTTTCAGATGCTTCCTAGTTTTTTCTTCTATTAGTTTGAGTGTATCTGGTTTGATGTTTTTTAAATTTGCTAACATTACTGCAGTAGTCTATGTTCTGCACCTTCATGAAATACCATAGCCTTTTATAATAACTGATATTCCTTAATAACCTAGGCAAAATTTTTGGAGCAATAGTAGCATTTCTATTTATAATCTAGATTCACTGAGGTCTGTTTACTGTATGCAGCAAAATGCTGGGTCCTATTCATATATCCAATCTGTTAGCCTGTGCCTTTTTATTGAGGAATTCAGTCAGTTCATTTTGAGAAATATTAAGGACCAATGAATCTTGCTTCCTGTTATTTTGTTGTTATGGGTGGATTTATGTTTGTATGGATCTCTTATTTTTGGTTTGTTGTGAAAAGATTAATTTCTTGGGTTTTGTAAAGGTCCAAATTCTGGGGGAATCACCATCCCTGACCTCCAGCTGTACTACAGAGCAATAGTGATAAAAATGCATGGTATTAATACAGAGACAGGCATGTAGATCAATGGAATAGAATGAATACCCAGAAATGAACCCACACACTTATGGACAATTGATCTTTGACAAAGAAGCCAAAAACCATCCAATGGAAAAAAGATAGCATTTTCAGCAAATGGTGCTGGTTCAACTGGAGGTCAGAATGTAGAAGAATGCAGATCGATCCATGCTTATCACCCTGTACAAAGCTTAAGTCCAAGTGGATCAAGGACCTCCACATCAAACCAGATACACTCAAACTAATAGAAGAAAAAGTGGGGAAGAGCCTCAACCACCTGGCACAGTGGAAGTTTTCCTGAACAGAACACCAATGGCTTATGCTCTAAGATCAACAATCAACGAATGGGACCTCATAAAATTCCAAAGCTTCTGTAAGGCAAAGGACACTGTCAATAAGGACATAGCACTACCTGAGGACCCAGTTATACCACTCCTGGGCATATACCCAAAAAATGTTCCATCATATAAAAGGACACGTGCTCCACTATGTTCATAGCAGCCTTATTTATAATGGCCAGAAGCTGGAAAGAACCCAGTTGTTCTTCAACAGAGGAATGGATACAGAAATCACAGTTCCTTTATACAATGGAGTACTATTCGGCTCTTAAAAATGAGGACACCATCAATTTTGTTGGCAAATGGATGGAACTAGAAAATATCAGCCTGAGCAAGGTAATCCAGAAAAGAACACACATGGTATGTTCACTGATAAGTGGACATTAACCAAAAAGTTCAGAATACCAAAACTATAACTCACAGACCGTAGGAAATTTAACAAGCAGGAAGGCCCAAGTGAGGATGCTTCTATCCCACTTAAAGGAGGAATAAAATAATTACCAGAGGCAGAGGGAGGGGAGGACCTGCGTGGAAGAGGGGAAGGGGAAAGGAAAGGGGAAGCAGGATCAGGTATGGGGGAGACAAGAGAAAAACCAGAGGGTCAGGAAATCAAATAAAAATATTTAGCAAATATTTATGTAGCAATAAAAATAGGTAGCAATGGGTGATGGAAAACTGGGGGTAGCCACTAGAACGTCCCAGATGCCCGGGAAGCAAGAGGTTCCCAGGACCCAAGTGGGATGACTTAGCAGAAATAGGCAACAAAGGGGAAATAGAACCTTTTAGAGACCATTTTCAGTAGATATTCACAGCCCCCAGTTGAAGGATGGGGGCACCAACCCTTCTTAAAATTGTTAACCCAGAAGTGTTCCTGTACAAAGGAAAGTCAGGGACAAAAAAAAATGGAACGGCAACTGAAGGAAAAGCCATCCAGGGACCTCACCACCTAGGGATCCATCCTATCTGCGAACACCAAACCCTGACACTATTGCTGATACCAAGAAGTGCTTGCTGACAGGAGCCTGATATGGCTGTTCCCTGAGAGTTTCTACCAGCACCTGACAGATACTCATAGCCAACCATTGGTCTGAGCCTGGGGATTCCAATGGAAGAGCTACAGGAAGGACTGAAGGAGCTAAAGGGGATTGCAAACCCAAGGAAAGACCAATAGTATCAACTAACAAGACCACCCAGAGCTCCCAGGGACTAAGCCACCAACCAAAGAGTATACATGGAAGGACCCAAGCTACATATACAGCAGAGGATGGTCTTGTCTGACATCAGTGGGATGGGAGGCCCTGGTCCCATGGAGGTTTGATGCCCCAGTGGTGAGGGATGCTAGATTGGTGAGGCAGGAGAGGGTATAGAAGAGCTCCCTCACAGATGCAAAGGGGAAGAGAGGGTTTGGGATAAGGGATGGGGAGGGGTAACCAGGAAGGGGGATATCATTTGAAATGTAAGCAAAAAATGATTAATAAAAAAGAACAATTATATTTTTAAAAGTCTAGAGTCACATGATCGTTACTTCATAAAAAACAGACTCTTAGCTCAATAAATGCAAATATATTTTTTTCTTATAAGAAAAAAAGAAAACACGAGTGAGCTGGAAGATGGTTAAAAAGCACTGACTGTCCTTGCAGAGGACCCAGGTTCAATTTCAGCATTTACACGGGTGGCTCACAACCATCTGTAACTCCTGTCATAGGAATCTGACATCCTCTTATGGCTAGACATGGCCAGACATACATGCAGACAACACACTGATATAATTAAAATAAAGATATGAAGCTTAAAATAATGAACAGAACAAAATAAGAAAATATAAACTGTTATTTAAGATAGTGCTGGATTAGTTGGCTGCATATTAGTGAAGAAAACTAACGTCCCGAACACAAATATTTTTATATCAGCCATCCCACAAATATCTGCTCCAAGGAATCTGATAATCTTTTCTGACCCCATGTGTACAAACCGTGATATCTCTCCTCTCTCTCTCTCTCTCTCTCTCTCTCTCTCTCTCTCTCACTCACACACACACACACACACACACACACACACACCTCTCTCCCTCTCTCTCTCTCTCCCTCTCTCTCCCTCTCTCTTCCCTCCCTCTGTGTGCATGTCTTAAACACAAGTAAAATAGAAATCTAAACAAAAGCAATGAAAGACCCTATTAAGAAATCATGCTAGCAGCAAACCACTGAACTGAGAACAGGACCCCCTTGGGAGAAATTAGAGGAAGGATTGAAAGAGTTGATTGAAGAGAAAGATTGAAGGAGCTTGCAACCCCATAAGAACAACAATGACAACCAACCAGAGCTCCCAGGGACTAAACTACTACCCAAAGAGTACACATGGACTGACCCAGGGCTCCAACTGCATATGTAGCAGAGGATGGCCTTGTTGGGGCACCAGTGGAAGGGGAAGCCCTTGGTCCTACCAAAGTTGGACCCCCAGTGCAGGGGATTATGTGGGGGACAGTAAGGGGGATGGATGGAGGAATTACCCATATGGGAGAGGGGGAGAGGAGTGAAACTTATGGACAGGAAAATGGAATTAACATTTGAAATGTAAGTAAAGAAATAAATCTAATTTTTAAAAAAGTGTGCATAAAAAAAAAGTCATTCTAGACTTCTGGTCCATACAATCTTTCTTCGTTGTCTTCTGTGATTGTTTCCTGTAGTGGCATTTTGAGAATTTTGGAATTTTTTTTTTACTAAACATGGGAATATTATTTAAAAAAGAGAAATCAAGGGGCTATGATACAGATCAGTTGATACAGTACTTGCTGATCATGCACAGAGGTTTAGCAAACAGTATCACATAAGCCAGCTATGGTGGGGAATGCCTGAAATCCCTATTATTTGTGACATAGAAACTGCAAGAACAGAAGTTCAAGGTCATTTCAGTTCATAGTAAGTTTGAATCCAGTCTGATTTGGGGTCTGACCTGGTGTAGGGGATATAAATCTGGCACCATGGCTATTAACTGACAGATAAAATCAATCATCTGTGTGTGTGTGTGTGTGTGTGTGTGTGTGTGTGTGTGTGTGTACATGAGCACACATATGTGCATATAAGTCTATAAGTTAGGAGTTTCACTGAATGATTTAGAAAGCAGATCAATATTAATTTTTTTCTGTCCAATTATGGTGGTAGTCATTGGAAATGTACCAAATTTATAGTCTTTGAGAAAAGTAAATCCTACAATACTTCATAAATATAGAACTATCTCTTCTCAGCAAGATAAAGGTAAATAATTCAATCAAAACCAGTCACAATTTGTTTGTAAATAGATTTGCATACAACATGTACAAACCATACCCAGACCAAATCCCAGCGTAGAGAAAGGCATTGGGAATGAAGTCTGTCCCCTAGCCAAAGAGCAAGGACAGTTGTTAGCGTCTGAGAGAGGGTGAGTTTTCTGTAAGAGTAAAATCCCTGATAAATCGACAATGCTCCAGAGGAAGGCTATATATCTAAGAGTATTTAGGCAGCACAAACTGATCTATATAGGGGGAAATGGCTACAAAGCTGGGTAGGAAGGAGGGTGGATATGGAAGGAGTTGGGAAAGGGAGGGCGAATATGATTAAAATATGTTTAAAATTGTCAAAGAACTAATAAAATATTTCTAAACATACTAAACCTCATGAAACACCAGAAGAAAATGAAGATTGAGCCACTCTGTACTATGACATACATTCTTAAATGAAAATAGGAGCCAAAAGGCATCTCGGAGAAATGGCTGCTGGGAAATCAAAGTGAGTGTAACCAGTTCGTAGACAATGTTGCAGAATGACCTTGATCTTGGGGCATTAAACATGAGCTTAATGTAGCGCCTAATAATTCTACTTTCAGACATCTATCCTAAAGAAATTAATATATAATGAAAATATCCATGCTCAAAAAGTTTACATCCACATAATAATAGCTCCAAATACAAACTATACAATTAAATGAACCACTAATATGCACATGAGAATGGTTCTCAAAAATATTATGCTATTATAAGACATTAAGCACTAAACAACCCAAGAACAGAGAAAAGTTAGTGAATTACTAAATTTTTAAAAGAATAGTAATAGGAACAAGGAAACTTCAGGTTATGGAATTGAACCTCAGTTTGATTTGATAGTAGTCAGACAAATATATATAATCATTGATATCTGCCCAACTACATATTTAAATGGCTGGATCTTTTGTAAATTATCAGTCAGCAAAGCTGGAGTTTTTTTTTTTTTAATGAGGGAGCATTCACTGTGTCTTGTCCACATGCCAACCCATGCTAGTTGTCCAGAGTCTACCTACTATGAACATCGAAGTCACTTGGAAAAGTATCTTTCAAGTGATTTCAAGTGGACAATCATGTCAGAAAGCTCCCTCCACTGGGGGTGGGGAGCACCTGAATTCAGTCCATTCAGACTGCCATCTTGGAGAATGCTATTTGGGATTCTTCTTCATTAGAAACATTAGCATCTCTGATGATTATGTCTCCAGTTTTTAGGCCTTTTTGATGTCTCTGTCCTCCCTCGAGTCTGAGAAACACACGTGCGCGCGCGCGCGCACACACACACACACACACACACACACACACACACACACACACACACACGTGCTCTTGTGCGTGGGTATAAGCTGCTTTTTAAAACATAAAATTACATCTAATTTTCTTTGATAGTCAAGCTACTTATTTCCTTTTCCTGAAAATTTTCTATTGACATGTCAGTAACAAACTATGTGTGGGCTTTTCCCAAGCGTAAGATTCTTTGTAAGTAAGTAAGATAGAACGGTTCTTTATGTGTCTCTCTGAATATCAAATTTTGGAATTCATGAGCCTTTTCCTACTTCTTTGACAGTTCAACTGTTTCACAATTCTACTACCTCTTTAAAGAGCCAGAAGGATAGCAATAAATTCCCTTAATGAATAGTGTGTGGCTTGATACCCACCTTAAATGTTAATCTCTCAAAGAACCTAATAGGTAAAATGGCTAGGCCTCATCACCAGAGAAGTGACTAGGAGGAAGATGCCATTAAATGCTTACAGTAAGTCTCTTTGCAAAGTGACCTCTCCAAACCTATGTTTATTCTCACACAATTTTAGCACTCTATATCTTCTCACCATGCCTGTGTAGTGCATTATGGCTATGCATCAGTGAAATTCACACTAAGCCAAGAGAGTCATGCCCTATTCATCTCCCATCTCAAATTACACTTAGTTCTGGTGCCCAACTCTGCATACTTGGACAATGTCAAAAGATGGGCAGAGAATAACATGAAGTCAGTCCATCGGATTGACAAAAATTAAGTAGGCTCATACAAATCCTCATTTGGTATACATCTAAAGTTAAACATATGATGTGTATTGTTAGCATATATCAATACATATACACATGTTCATAAAATGTGTTTCTATGCCTATTAAATATGAGAATATATATTGTGCCTTTAGATAACAATACAGTGAATTTTCACACACACATATATATGAAAACATATATATATCCATATATATATGAAAACATGTATATGAAAACATATATATATGTGTGTGTGTGTTTGCACAACAATTCAACTACTAGAAATGTATTTAAAGCTGGATCTGGATATATTAGTATGTACTTATAATCCCAGTACTTGGGAGGCTGAGGTCAATGGATTGTTTAAGACATGCCCGAGTAAGTTCAAGACCAGCCTAGGTTTTATAGCATGACCCCCTTTCAGAAACAAAACAATTCTGACATTCTCATATCTGTCCTAACTATGACCTCCATAGGTGAGCTTCTCTGTCTATAAATTTAGAGCAGATAATGACACCTTGACAACAATATAACAAATAAGTCCTTATAGCACACTGTTATTTATGAATTCTATAAGCTATTAAGATAACCAAATACTTGAACTGTGTTATCAATCTGTGGGGGTTTCAGTACTAAAGGCAGGAAGATCCTGGGCAAACAAGAATGTTGCAGGCTTAAGACCTCCTTAAAGAACCACAACTTCATGATCAGTTACTACTACAAAATAACATATTTATTCTAAGTAAGTAATTTGATTATTTCTGACACACCAGCCGTGTGGCTGGCCCACCATCTAAACCAGTGGTTCTCCTAACTTGAACTGGTGCTACTTAGCCTACCTACTTGGCCATCATCCCATTCCCCCTTTTGAGATGGGAATGTGTACTCTGTGCCATTGCAAGGTGGAGGTATATAATTTGTTTTCTTTTTATTATTTTATATATTTATATATGGAAATGTTTATGTTTTAAGGTATCCATGAATCCACAGGAGTCAAGGGATGAATATCATGGCTTGAATGGAAAATGTTTCCTACTTTTTTGGACACTTGGTCCACAGGTGGTGGCAGTGTTTGGGAAAATTATAGAGCCTTTGAGGGATGGGTTCTATCTGGAGAAAGAGGGCTGTTATGGGGAAGACCTTCAGGTTTATTACCTGTCTCAGTTTATCTATCTTCTCCTTCTCCCTCTGTCTTCCTCTCTCTCTCTCTGTCTCTGGATCTCTCTCCTCTATCCTGTCTCTGCTTCTTTGGTCACTGAGTTATGAGCAAGTAGCAGCCATACACTCCCACTGTCACAGAACTAGTCACTGTAACAGTTTTCCCACTGTGAAACAGTATACCATCAAACCATGATCCAAAACAAACCTTTCCTTCCTTTTAATACAAAAAGAAATAAACAAGTGAATTTAACTTCTCAAAACAATATCCTTGTTTCATTTCACACACACATACACATGGGGGGGTGTTAAGCCACCATGTGACATGGACTAAACACCTAATTACAAAGCAATCTGGGACTGATGGCTGAAACCCATCATGTAAATAAATGCCTACTGAACACAGTCAAAATGAAGTTCAAAAGGCAGAAGGCAGAACACCAATAAGTTCAAAAAGGCTATTTGTCTCCTCAGTGACACTAAAACAGGAGCTACCATCTCATTCATCCTTCATGTGTAACCAGTAGCTGCTCAATAAGTAAAACAATTCGTGCTTTGATATCACCTGGGAAAGCATGGTAGCTTTACAAAAGCTAGTGTGTTACCTCTCTGATAGTTTAGTACCCGGGTTCAGAGTGCATTCTCTAACATACACTAGGACTAGCTGAGGGAAAGCCTTATGGAATACCTTCTTCATTCTTCCCACATGTATTGAATCCTTATCTAGTCCCTGACCAAACTCTTGAACCTAATCATAGCCTTATTTTTTTCTACTGGTCAACTAGGTACCTTCAGGACACTTCATTCCAGAATGCTTCATCTCCTAACTAGGAATAAGAGAATAGAAATCCTACCACCTTCATGAGATTTAGGGAAGGACTAAGTGAGAGAATGAGGATGAAAGTCTGAGCAGAGGTATCCCCAAATTCCACAGAAGTGGCAGCTGCTTCCCTAACATTTTCAAGAACCCCAGCTGTCTGACCAAATGGTATTGTGTTCGGAGAAGGCTAAAAATCCCATGGCAAAGAGAAAGGAACAGGTAGAGTACCAATGAGTTTTAGAGAAGCCAAGGTTTGGGGATGGAACTGCAATGAGCAATCCTGTCTTTCTACATTGGTTTGATGGAAACCATGGATGATGTCCTGATCTAAAAATAAAGTCTATGTAAGTTAAAAGGCAGACAGGGGCAGGGAAAGAGGAGACAGAGAGAGAGAGAGATGGAGACAGAAAGCACATGCATGTACACACAGGATCCCTGCACAGCCATATTTATTTACTAAGTAAATCACTAGGAAATCCCAGATCACAGGCAGGAGGAGGGTAGTACAAAGGGACATCTAAATTATTCTTCAGTGTTTTATAAATAAAGATGTTATGAACACATGAAGATGGTTTATATAAAAACAAATCTTCATTTTCTGAGACAAATGCTCAAGAGAGCGTTTACTAGGTTGAGTGGCAGCTGTGTATTTATTTTTTTCTTTATTCTTCCTTCCCTTTCCTTTTCTATTTTGAGACACAGTCTCATACAGCCAAGAATGCCCTTGAACTTCCTTTGGAAATAAAGGTGGACTTGAACTCTTAACCTTCCTGCCTTTGCCTCCTGAGTGCTCCACTTTTAAAAAGAAACTGGTTTTTGTGATGTGGCTATGTCTCTTCACATTCCCACAACAGTATATAAGTGATATCATTTCTCCGTGTCCTCAACAGTATTTGGTGGCACCAATCAGCATTCTGATTGATAAGTGCAGAGTGACATCCCATTATTATCTCATTTCATATTATGTGTTAACATAATTATGTAAAACCGCATTTTATGTGTGTATTTAGCACATACACAACCTCTTTAGTGAAGTGACTATGGAGATGGTTGAAGCATCTGATTAAATTGTTTGTACTGTGGAGTTATGTAATTTCATTAGATATTCTGGATCCCAGTCTTTTGTTAGACACTAACATTTATTAATATTTTCACCTGAGCTATAGACCAATGCTTTTTGAATAAATGCTTGCCAAGGAACAGTTCCAATGTTGATGAGTTTCAATTTAGCAATTTTTCCTTTAATGGAAATTACTTTTGCCCCTGGCATTTCAGATGATAAGACATATTTGTTAAAGAAAAGCAACTGATATTAATTAAATTTAACAAAGTTTTAGAGGAAGACACAGGCTTTAGAACTGGGCAACAGTACAGACTGAAGATGATTCAGAAAATTCCTATTTGGGATGTGAATTTTATTTATCACTGAAACAAGTGGAAATAACTTATAAATCTTAGCTAATTAGTGCAGGTGAACATTTGCCTTGCTTATACACAGTTGGCAGTCTTATAAGTACAAATTAGATGACAATTTGGCCACTATGATTGTCTGAGGCTGATCTGCTTAGTTAGTGGGGGAAATACTTCAGTTATGGATTGATTTTTTTATATCAAGCCAGGGTGCAGTTCATTATAT
This sequence comes from Rattus rattus, assembly GCF_011064425.1. NCBI lineage: Eukaryota > Metazoa > Chordata > Mammalia > Rodentia > Muridae > Rattus > Rattus rattus. The sequence continues at coordinate 119,566,583 of NC_046172.1, read as the reverse complement.
ACAAAGGCTACTTTGGGCCAAAATCCTATCACCTAAATATTAAGGTGGGTACACTGCTTAATCCTGTCAACTTGATGGATTGAAAACTGCCCTGGAACTTAAAGCACACTTCTGAAACTGTCTGTGGAAGAGCTTCTAAGAGGGAGTGTCTTAGAGAGTACAGCCCATCTTGAATGTGTGCAGCACCATCCAACAGAAGGGGAACCTGAATGGGAAAAAAGCAGGTAAAACAAGGACCTTTAGAAAAGGACTAGATCAGCCTCTACTTCTATCACTGTGTCTCCCTACTTTTCCTTCTCTCCCTCCATCTCTCTTTCCCTCCCTCCCTCCCCCTCTCTCTCTCCTCTCTCCCTCCCTCCCTCCCTCTTCCCTGCCTCTCTCTCTCTCCTTCTCTCTCCTTCTCTCTCCCTCCCTCCCTTCCCCCTTTTCTTTTTTCTTCTATGAGGAGAGCAGGCACTGCCACATAGACTCACCATCAAAGTCTTCTGACCTATCCCTATCATAGACCCAGAATCAACATAGCCAAGACAATAAAGCTTAAACCTTAAACTTAAAACTTAACCATGAACCAAAGAAAATAGTCTGTGCCTTTAAATTGTTAACTTCAAGCATTTTTTAAGCAATCAAAATCTGACTAAAGAAACACAGTAAGTAGGTTTAGGGAATGTTGGCCCCAGATTAGTAGAGTAGACCTGTCCTCATTGTCCTGTAGCCCAATTTTCTTAGAGGGTCTACAGCTTGGAGTCATCACTTAATCACCAGGTAAGCCCCAAACACTATCTCAGCAGGTTCTCCCAGCCATCCATAGACATAGAGAAAACCTCTGTGCATTACACAGATGGGGAAACTATGATACACAGTGACCTATATGTTTTCCCAAGGTCCCACAGCTCCCAAGTGGAAAAACAGACAATGAGGGCTCGGTCTCTTTCTGCTTCCATCGACCTCTCCATGAGATCATTTCCTGTGGCCCCACTAGGCCTATGCAGGTCAGTTTCTAAGACGATCTGACTGGTCCTGGTCAGATCCCATGGTCCCCTGGACTGGCCTCCATCCTTACTGAGGTTCTCTGGATTCCTGGGTTTGAATTGCTGCCCAATGTAAAGAGATAAGCCACATGCCACCAAGAGCTCTAAAGCCTGCATCACTGTCCTCTCATCCCTGCCCCCATGCACTGCTCAGGGAAGCCCTCATCACCTTGGGCCCATAGAACAAAACAGATGTCCTATTTTGTTGTTGGGATGGGGTATCTCAACTGACTTTCCTTCTGACTTTTGGATTTTGGCAAGGAGCTCCATTTTAGAGTCAGGCTTCTGGAACTGGATCTTCATATTTCTCTATTCTTTGATGCATATATTCTCATTACTTGACAAAACTTGACCAACTCTATGATATTTTATTTATGTCTTTTTCACTTTCAAAAGTTTCCCTCTTGGGACTTGTTGGGAAACATATATATAAGAAGGAATGGGGTGTGCATAAGATAGAGAAATGCACAGGTAAATATGATGAATATATATGGAGAGAGAGAGAGAGCTGTTAAAGAATAAATGAAAATATTGCTGCTTAAATATTGTTGAAGCTTACCTCTAGGGTTGGAGAGGTGTCTTAGGGGTTAAGAATGCTTACTGCTCCTGTAAGGATTTGAGTTTTGGTCTCAGTTTCCATATAAGGCAGCTCCTAATAATTCCCATATTTCCAACTCCAGGCAATTTAATCTCCTAATCTATCTTCTGCAGATACCTGAACTCATGTGGCATATATATCCATACAAACAGATAACACAGAAATAGTTTATGAAAAGCTTTCCTCTAACAATACCATACTCTATATCTTCTTTTAAAATGTACCCTCCCGATCTATGGCTCCAGCTACCTACATATGCAGCAGAGGATGACCTTGTCTGACATCAGTGGGAGGGAAGGCCTTTGGTCCTATGGATATTTGATGGCCCACATAGGGGAGTGCTGGAGCAGTGGGATGGGAGAGTGTGGGGGGGTACTCTCATAGAGGCAAAGGGGAGGGGGGAGAGAGGAGAAGTGGGATGGGGGTTATGGAAGGATAACTGGGAAGGGGGATAGCATTTGAGATGTAAACAAATGGAATGATTAATAAAAATAAAATAAGATGTTTCCTTCCACCTTGGAGAAGGGAATCAGTAGGAGAGGGACAGGAACAAGAGTGAGCTATGAAGGATTGAATATGACAAAAATACATTATATATACAAATGAAAGTATCATAATGAAACCTATTACGTATATAATTAGAATGTGCTGATAAATAGACAACTGACAAAAATCAAAAAGAATGGAGTTATTAAATAGACTCTACAGGTAGACATATCACAGAACAAATTAAGAGATGTTTGAAGATGCTACTTGAATTTAGTTGTTGTGTTCTTTCGTACTTTGTTGCTTTATTATTTATATGTAAAACGTTAGTGATTGAATAAATATTATATAGGGTTTTTATAAGATTTTTTCCTTAGGCCAGAAACATAGCTAGCTCAATGCCTAAAACACTCAGGACAGAAGCATACATGAGAATTGCTGTTCAGATCCTCGGCATCCACATAAATGGCAAGTAGGCACTGTGGCCCGCCTGCCACCCCACCACGCAGGTGGTGCTGACAGGGAGACCTAGAGCAAGTACACTACTTAAACTAGCCAAACTGATGGGCTATGTGTTCCAGCTCAATAAATAAGAGTGATCAAGGGGGACTTCTGGCCTACACACACATGCACATGTGTCCACACATGCATATCCAACACATTCACACTACAAAGATATCTTTTCTGAAAACATATTTGTTCTATTCAATTGTTTACTTATTCAACATATTCTAAGACCCTGTTCTTTACTAAATACTAAACTAGGAAGTGGGGGAACATCCAGAACAAGACATAGACCCTGATGTCCTCCTGGCTGCCTGCAGAAGACAGTCTCTTTCTGGCTGCCTTCAGATAAAGATATAGAACTCTCAGCTACTCCAGCGCCAAGTCTGCCTGGAAGCTGCCATGTTCCCTGCCATTGATAATTGTGGAGTAAAGCTCTGACACTGTAAGCCAGCCCCAACTAAATTTTTTTGAAGAGTTGCCTGGATCATGGTGTCTCTTCACAGCAATAATAACCTAACTAAAATAACCAAATACCTTAATATTTATGCTTTCTCGGGACTGAAACAGAATTTCATCTCTTCAGTGGAAGCTTTCTCTTCTTTCCTCCCCTATCCATGATATCTTCTTTTTCTATATTTTAAGTGTGCTGCACAGCACGCAAAGCACTGATTACATAATACTGATTAATGTTCTAGTTTTCATAGCTATATTACCTCATCTGATAAACAATATAATATTTGAAGAAACGGGATAGTAGTTTTGACATATCTTCATGTGCCCCACACAGTGCCTCAAATGTAGCAAGCTGGGTAATAGATTCCCAGGAGATGTTTGCTTAATCTGACAAACACTTCATTAGCAGTTAGTAAGTACCAAGAACTACTGGCTTAATTAAGATAGCAGTTGAAATACCAGAGATTCCTTTAATGTTCTGGCAGTAGTCAATAATTTAGGTTCCCACAAGAATCCTAGCAGATATGTACTATTTAGAGCCACATTTATAGATGGACAGTATGAGGTTTACGGGGTGCTCACCAACTTAGCTGTGTCCAAGCTACCCCAAGCTTATATACTTTAGAGCTAGATATGGAGGGAAGGAGACTGCTACCCTCTCAGAAGAGAAAGGGATGGGGGTAGAGACTATGTGAAGGGGGTCTGGAGGGGGCTACAATCCAGGTGTAAATAAATAAATGAAAGGAAGGAAGGAAGGAAGGAAGGAAGGAAGGAAGGGAGAAAAAAATCTCAACGTGTCCTTTCTGGCAGTCTGTGGTGCCATTTCTTTGCTCACGGCATTCACAGGAGCTATCCTTCACAAAGGGGTGCTGGGGTCAAGTAAGTTTTAAAAGTGCTCCATTAAAAGTGCTTTTCTGAACACTCTGAATATAAGAACTCCTTTGGTCCACAAAACAGTTTGTTAACCCTTATTTTTATTATTATCCTCTCACCCCTATGAGCCTCCCCACTCCTAGGTCTCTGGCATGTCCTTGAGATGTCCCCACCTCCAACCCCACCAGCTGCAGATTCCCATTCATTTTCCTGGCCCTCTAACCCTCTCTCCTGTCCCTCCCCATACGTGTTCAGGAAACCACCCCCCTCTTCTCCTCACCATCTCCTCTCCCACCCAGTTCCCTCCCTCCATCTGCCTCCTCCAAGTATTTTTATTCCTCCTTATACGTGATATTTCAAGCACCCTTGCTTATACCTTCCTTCTTGTTTAGCTTCTTTGGGTCCATGGAGTGTAGCATGGGTACCCTCTACTTTATTGCTAATATCTTAATGTAACTCTAACCGAGCAAGTGAAGACTTGTATGACAAAAACTTCAAGACTCTGAAGAAAGAAATTGAAGAAGTATAAGATGAGACACAGCCAGAATACAGCAAATACAGAGGCGAATGCCAGCAGCAAAACCACTGAACTGAGAACGGGACCCCCGTTGAAGGAATCAGAGAAAGAACTGGAAGAGCTTGAAGGGGCTTGAGACCCCATATGTACAACAATGCCAACCAACCAGAGCTTCCAGGGACTAAGCCACCGGGAAAGGGAATAACACTCGAAATGTACATAAGAAATACTCAAGTTAATAATAATAATAAAAAAGAAGTATAAGATGGAAAGATCTCCCATGTTCATAGATCCATAGAATTAACACAGTAAAATTGGTCATCTAACCAAAAGCAATCTATAGATTCAACACAATTCCCATCAAAATTCTAATACAATTCTTTATAGACCTTGAAAGAATAATATTCAGCTTTATATGATAAAACAAAAACCCAAGATAGCTAAAACAATCTCGTACAATAAAAGAATTTCTGGAGGTATAACTATCCCTGATCCCAGCCATACTACAGAGCAATAGTAATAAAAACTGTATGGTATTGACATAAAAAAAGACAAGTTGATCAATGAAATTAAATTAAATGCCCAGAAGTAAACCCACACACCTATGGACACTTGAATTTTGATAAAGAAACCAAAACCAAAAAACCAAAAAAGAAAGCGTCTTCAACAAACAGTGCTAGTCTAACTGTATGTCAACATGTAGAAAAATGCAAACAGATTCATAACTATCATCATGTGCAAAACTCAAGTCCGAGTGCATCAAAATCATCAACATAACAAGATACACTGAACCTAACAGAAAAGAAAGTGGGGAATAACCTTGAACTTGTTGGCACATGAGACAACTTCCTGAACAGAACACCAACAGCTCAGGCACTAAGACCCACAACTAATAAATTGGACCTCATGAAACTGAAAATCTTCTCTAAGGCAATGGACACTGTCAATGGGACAAACAACAGCATGCAGAATGGGAAAGGATCTTCATCAACCCTACATAGGACAGAGGGCTAATAGCCAAACTATATAAAGAACTCAAGAAACTAGACATCAACAAACCAAAAAACCCAATTACAAAATAGGGCACAGATCTAAACAGAGAATTCTCAATAGAGGAATCTCAAGTGGCTGAGAAGCACTTAAAGAAATGTTCACCATCCTTACCCATCAGGGAAATGCAAATTAGAACTACTTTGAGATTCCATCTTGCATCTGTCAAAATGTCTAAAATCAAAAACACAAGTGACAGCTCATGCTAGCAAGGATGTAGAACAGGGAAACCTCCACTGCTGGTGGGAGTGCAAACTTGTACAGCCACCTTGGAAATCAATATGGCCGTTTCTTAGAAAATTGGAAATTGATCACTTCAAGACCCAGTTATGACCTCCAATCTGCACTCCATTTTCTGGGTCATAGCTCTGCCTGCATCCCTGGAGGTCCTCTGCCTCCTGGAACAATGAGAGGCTTGAAGTCATCAGGGACTACCAGCACTGCCTGCATCCCTGGAAGCCTGCTGCCACAGGGGACAACCAGCTCTAACCATAATCCCAAAGACCTGCTGCCATTAGAGACTATCAGCTCTATTTGCAGTCCCAAAGGCCTGCTGCCATCAGGGACTACCAGGCCTGACAACACTAGAGACAAGCAGATGGCTAAAGGCCAGCACAAGAACACAATCAACAAAAGCCAGGGCAATATGGTGCCACCAGAACCCAGCTATCCTACTGCATCAACCCCTGGATATCCTAACATGCCTGAAGCACAAGACGATGACCTTAAATCTAATCTTATGAAGACGATAAAGACCTTTAAAAAAGAAAGGATCCCTTGAAGAAATATAGGAAAACAGGCAGAGGCCTTTAAAGAGGAAATGAATAAATATAAAAGAAACACAATACCCAGTTATACCACTCCTGGGCATGTACCCAAAGAACACTCTACCATACCACAAGGACGCCTGCTCAACTATGTTCATATCTTCATTATTCATAATAGCCAGAAATGAGAGGCAACCTGTATGTCCCTCAACCAAAGAATGGAGGAAAAAATGTGGTACATGTACACGATGAAGTATTACTCATAAAAAGAATATCATAAAATTTGTAGACAAATGGGTAAAATTAGAAAAAAAGCAACCTGAATGAAAAAAAAACCAGAAAGACAAACATGGTATGCACTCACTTAATATTGGATATCAGTTGTTAAGTAACGAATAGTCACACTACAGTCCACAGACACAGAGAGGCTATGCAACAAGGAGAGTTCGAACAGGCAGACATGGATTTCCCTGGGAAGGAGAAAAGATGTTGTGATGAACTGGAAGAAGGTGGGGATGGGAACATGACAGTCCAAGTAGAGGAGGCAATGTTGGAGGGCAAGAGTAATGGGAGTAACAACTGAAATTGGGGTGCATTTAGGGGATAATATAAAATCCTAGTGCAGTGGAAACTTACAATCTACAAGACTGACTTAGCAAAGTCTCTAGTGATGGGGATACACACCTACCATCTTGTCTAATCCAGGAAAGGTTCCCAGTAGTGATACTTGGACATTATCCCAGCCACAAAACCTTAGACTTATAATCTGTCATGTCTAAAAGACACACTGGAGCAATGTAGAACCAGAATTTGTGAAAGTGGCCAACCCATGACTAGACTAACTTGTGGCCCACACTGCCAAGAGAGGGAGTCCATGTCTGTCACTTCCTGTATGGACAGGAACCTCAGGCTATGCAGCCCATAGATAGAACAAATTACAACTGGGAAAAAGAGCAATGAAATGATTCCTAATGATATTTTGCTATACTCATAGATCAGTGCCTAGCCCAATTGCCATCAGAGAGGCATCATCCAGCGACTAATAGGAGTGGATGTAGAAACTCACAGCCAAAAACTAGGCAAGGCCAGGAGAACCCCACAGAAAAGGGAAAAGAAGGAGTCTAGGTGTGAGAAGGGTCAATGACACCATGAGAATATGGCCTACAGAATCAACTAAGCAGGGTGGATCAGGGCCCACAGAGACTGGAGACAATCATGGATTCTGTATGGGTCTGAGCTAGGTCCTCTGTATATATGCTATGGTTGTATAGCATGGTGTTCCTGTGGGACTCCTAACAGTGAGAGTTGGAGGTATCTTTGATATTTTTGCCTGCACTTGGGACCTTTTCCTATTGATTCACGTTGTCTAGCCTTAATATAAAGGTTTGTGCCTAGTCTAATTGTAATTTGGTATGTTTGGTTGATATCTTTGTGAGACCTGCTTCTTCTTTTTTTAAGAATATGGAAGAAGACTGGGTCTGCGGGAGAGGGAAGGTGGAGAGGAGGGCTAGGAGGAATGGAAGTAGTGGAGACCATGGTCTAGATGTAATGTTTGTAAATAATTTAAAAAATTAAGTAATAAAAAAATGTTGGTTCTGTAGGTGGACTGGTTATAAGAAATGTTCATTCCAGACGCTATGAAGTGATTTTTTGAGCCACGGTAAAATGTTCACAGGATTGAGGAGACAATAAGTCATGAGGAGTCACATGGAAGATGGTCAGCACTCAAACCTCTCACAAATTCTATTTGGTTAGCACAGGATACCCTAAAGTTATCTCACAGAGTTTAAATTGTTGTTTTTGTTTTTTGATTCTTGAAGGGACTTAGAAATGACATCCTGACCAGTGATAGTAAGGAGAATTACCTCAGTGTCACTTCCAATTCCTTGATGAATTCTTCCAGATCAATTGATTACAAAATTACAAACAATAATCATGTCACTTTAGAACATAATATTGACTCCTCCCTACTCCCCAGATCTTTCTAGAATATGAGACCCAATCATTCAACTCTTGAAAAAATATAAACTAAAAGAATGGTTCCTACTTTCAATTCAAAACTCTAGTATAGAACAAGGCCTTCAGTTAGGCAAATGTAACGAAATACCAGCTACTTCAGAAGAGCAGGAAGTGGGATACTAGGGGACGTTGGTGTTTAGGCTCCAACAGTTTTGGATTATCACATTGTGCAGGCTAATTTCAAACCCCTGAACCTCCCATATCAGCCTCTCTGTGCTGAGATCACAGCCAATAGAATTTTTAATGCTATTTCTCCATAAACAACCCAAAAATAAAGACAGTTCCAATAGCTGAGCCACCCTCCACAGCTTAAACAAGAACTCCAGGTTCCATCACTGTCTTTTCTATCTAGTCCTCTCGATGTTGATGTCATTCATGCACATCTAGATTCTTCCTTTCCGACTAGCCATCTCTAATGGTGGCTCATCGTCTGGTAGTAAACTGCCATCTCCCTCGAATGTTAACTCTTGACTGTCCTAGCATTATGCACTGCAGTTGTAGGCAAACATTGCTTTATCCCCAAACTAGGCCCCCAAATATAGCAAACTTCATAAGACCCATTTCTTTAAGAAAGATGTGAATAATTGCAAAACTTTTTTTAAAAAGTCTTTATATCATGGTAGTTTTCAACACACCCAAGTAGCAATAGATTTAGAGTGTAACATATCAGCATCTTCATCTATGTTATAGGATTTTCCTAAGGACAAAGCATTAACTGGATGCTGGAAAACGACTGTTGGAAAGTAAGTATAAAGGACTATAAACTTAGCTTGTCAGTTAAACTCTACTGAAAGGCTGTGAGTTCTTTTTCATTTAGTATTCACCCACTTCTTTAAATGTAAACTCTAACAAGTGCATCTCTTGCAAAGTCCAGCAAGCTCACTGTGACATGTCATATGGTAGCTGATTTAGGGAGACAACTTGTTCTAAAAGGGACAAGGGTACAATTGAAAATAGGAGTAGTATCTCAGTTTCATTTCTGTTACTGTGCTAAAACACACAGACAAAAGCAACTGAGAGAACGGAGGGGTTTATTTATCTCAAAGTTCTAGGTCACAGGTCATGATTGCAGGGCAATTATAGAAGTGAGGCTTGAGAAATCTGGCCACAATACAATCACAGTTAAGGGCAGAGCTCAAGGAATGCATGCATACATACATACATGCATACATTGGCTAGTTTTCTCTACTCTCATATAGGTTAGAATAGTACCACCCACAGTGGGAGGGTCTTTCTACCTCAATTAACATTATCCCCCATAGATATGCCAATAAGCCAACATTATTTAAATAATCCCTCACTAAGCACCCAAGTGGTTTTAGATGCTGTCAAACTGACTATTAAAAACTAAACATTACAAGAAGAGCTTATCAATCCCCTATGACTTAGCCAGTAAGCCACTTACCTCACATGTAGCCTGCCTGAAACCTCAGCAAACTTTAACCTTAAACATAGAAAGGCTGGTGTTACCAGTTTGTGATGTTCATAAGGTATGCAACATATTGAGAACTCATTTTTTCATTTTGATCATTGTTCATACTGAATACGTTTCTCACTCCTTTTAGTTGGTTGTACTCATATCCTAGACCTCTGTATCTTTCTGTACATTGTTGTAGTTTTTATAAAATACTATGCACAGAGTGTTCAGTAAACACTAGATAAGCATATTTGAAAGTTACAGAAAGGATAACTTATTGATACTGAAACACCTTCAACCCATGTGATGGTCAATCTTGATAATCAAGTTGAATAGCTTTAGAATCACCTAGGAGGCATGCCACTGGTGTGTGTGTGTGTGTGTGTGTGTGTGTGTGTGTGTGTGTGTGTGTGTTTCCATAGAGATTTAACTGAAGATGAAAGACTCACACTGGATGTGGTAAGCATCATTTCATAGACTGGGGTACCAGACTGAACATAAAGACAAAAGGGAGAATGGGAATGATCCACCAGTGCTTCTCTCTTTCTCTCTCTGAATTCTGACTACAGATGCAATGTGACTAATTGCCTCCCACTCCTGCCACAATGCCTCCCTGCCATAATGGACTATATCACCCCAAACAATAGGCCAAAATAAATCCTGTGTCTCTTAAATTGTTTTTGTCAGTGTTCTGTCAACAGTAAAATGAAAAATAACCAATACCAATATTGTTATCCACAGCTCTCTTTTAATAGAAAGATGATGTCTAGTTTGTACTTTTGTGAGACTTCATAATTCTTAGGACAAATTTGTTTACTTGCTAAAATATATAATTATATTTTTAGGTGGATAATTTCTTTCCCCCAGAGAACTAGAAGCACCTTATATTATTATTTTATACGTGCTTTCTTTTAACATTCTGTGGGGGTCTGCTACCTACCAGTCTGGGATGTTAGAATGGAAAGATGAAAGAAACTCCACTTCTTATGGAGATCCCCAGGGACCTCGATCTGTTTAATACAATAGAAGAATGTTTTGAGAGTCCTGGACAGGGTAACACAGTTTCACAAAGGAAGAAACAAAAGGCTTATTCAAGGTCCTATAGTCTCTTAGCCTAAAAGGATTTTTAAAACACAATGTCCTCTCTCCATATCCATCTCTCTACAGTAGAACAAATTTTAGACATTTTAAAGTATTTACCAGGTTTTCGGATCCCTATTACAAATGTTCAACAAAACAAGTAGTTCATTATTATCGTGAAGCCAATAAAATGTTCTAATTGTTAGCAGACATTAAAGAATAAACTGTAATTGTACTTGCATACTAAGGAATTATTTCTTTTTAGAATGTATTGAAATGCAGTTCACCCTTATATCATTTCTACAGATGCCTGAGAAAATGTTCACTTCATCTACACACTTACCAGGGAAAGAATCCTAATGCTGCTTCAAAGACAGATTCCTAAGACATCATGCTCAGGAGTTACCATTGAAATCCCTCAACTGGTCTTTTCGAGAGCATTTCCTCAAGGCTGCTCTTATTCTAGAGAGGCATTTATTTTTCCATCAAGGTTCTCTCTCTTTTAATGAAGCACTGAAGCATAAGAAACCACTCTTAAAGTTCTTAATTTAGAAACTTGGAAAAGAAAGTTGCTGAATATGAATGTGGTGCTCTGAATTTGATCCAGGATCAAGGAAAACTGTTCACTGAGCCAGGTTCACCTCAGTGACCCCAATTTCCCTCGTTCAAATTTCCTTTCTTGCTCCATGTAACCCTTTTCTCTATATATATATATATATATATATATATATATATATATATATATATATATCTCCCATATCAACCATCAATCAAAAAAAGGCCCTACAAGTTTCTCACAGATCAATGTCACAGAGGCAGTTTCTCAACCGAGGGTCCCTCTTCCCAAGTGACTCTAGTTTGTGTCAAGTTGACAGAAGAAAGAAAAAAAGCTAACCAGCACTCTAGTTATTTTTATTAACTAGTTTTCACTCTAGTTATTTTTATTAACTAGTTTTCACTTGTGCAGTATATGTCAGAAGTACTCTATAACAAATCTAGGAGTTAAATTATATTATTCCCCCTTTGTACAGGAAAAACTGAAACTAAAAGGTATCTCAGCCTGTCTAAGCCAGAGCCTAGTTTCAAGCTAAGGTTTGACTCCAAAGCTAGGTTAATAGGTTCTCCATTGTACCAAATGGCCTGAGCGCCGTCCCTGGTAAATTTGCATACTGACTGTTTATCTGCACCAGACATGGCAGCCCTTGTGTCAGGGCTTCTCTTCTTTTCTACTTAGCACTCTCACTCCCTTCAGGAGAGTCCATTGTCCTTCATCAACCCAGAGTGCAGGAAGTCCATCAGGAGGCTAGCTCTCTGCTACCCCCTCCTGGTGTGACCTAGAACATACCCCAGTGTAGGTGGTACTAAAGGTGGCACTGACCAAACCAAGAGGACTTGTATTATATTTGACCTTCACAAAGATTTCCCAGACACTGAGGCTGATACCTATTTCAGACATCACACGTTTAAACAAGTTATCTCAAAATCACCCATTCTCTGTATTTTCCTCCATGGAAAATTAAATGATATAGTAGAAGGGTATTTGGACATTAAAAACAGTGAATAGTGGAAATTGTCTTCTTGTAAAACTTAAGACTGGATGAAAAGAATATAAAGGAAACTTGTTTGGGATCTAGATTCCATGCTGGCATTATATGAGGGAAAGCATTTTTTAAACAAGTGCACCTACAGAACGTTGAGAATGACATCACCATTCTTACCTTGAATAAGAGAAAGGTTAGGATTGTATAGAGCCTTTTACCAGGGGGATGTTCTGTTTGGCTATTGCTTTTGTTGTTTTGTTTTTTTATTTTTTGGTCAACTTGACAAAAACAAGAATCACTTAAAGCCAGAAACATCAATGGAATGATTTCCTCTGGGGACTGCCCATTAGACAAATCTATGGGATTATTTTGATGATTAATGTGAAAGGACCCAGCCCACTGTGGGTAGTGCCACTCCTGGACAGGTGGGACTGGGCTGTAACAGTGAAGCTGAGCATGCCAGGAAGCAGTGCTCCTCCGTGGGGTAACTTCAGTTCCTAGTCCCAAGTTCCTGATGGAGTTCCTGCCCTGACTTACCTTGGATGATGGATTGTGACTGGGAAAAGTAAGCTAAATTAATCCTTACTTTTCTAAGTTGGTTTCTGTCAGTGCTTTAACACAGCAATAGAAATCAAACTAAAGCTTATACAACAGGTATTGCTCGGTAGGTTTGTTTGCTTTGCATAGCAATGACTTCCCAAGAGAATAGTGGAAAGATATTCTTGTTTATTAGCATATACTAAAATTATACGTAATGGGTTTCATTATGATGTTTTATACATATATACATACTGTGATGATTTGTATATGCTTGGATTAAGGATTGACACTATTAGAAGATGTGGTTCTGTTGGAGTAGGTGTGTCACTGTGGGTATGGGCTTTAAGACCCTCATTCTAGCTGCCTGGAAGCCAGTGTTCTGCTAGCAGCCTTCAGATGAAGATGTAGAACTCTCATCTCCTCCTCCATTATGCCTGCCTGGAAGCTGCCATGTTCCCACTTTGATGATAATGAACTGAACCTCTGAACCTGTTAGCCAGCCCCAATTAAATGTTTTCCTTATAAGAGTTGTCTTAGTCATGGTGTTTGTTCACAACTGTAAAAGTTAAACTAAGACACATACATATGTAATGTGTTTGATCATATTAATCCCCCATTACCCTCCTATCCCTTACCACTTCTGCTGATGTGATTCATCTTCCCAAATGGTCCCTTTCTTCTACTTTCACCTCTCTCTGTCTCTCTCTGTCTCTCTGTCTCTGTTTCTGTCTCTGTCTCTGTGTGTGTGTGAGAGAGAGAGAGAGAGTGAGAGAGAGACAGAGACAGAGAGAGACAGAGAGAGACAGAGAGAGAGCAACTTTAATTAAGGTTGCTTATAGAAGCATGGGCACCTTCCCAGTATCAACCCACTGTCCTGGTTAGACTTATTATCACCCTAGTATATCCAAAAGTCACCTGGAAAGAGGAAGTATCAATTAAGGGATTTGAACAGATCAGATGGACCTGTGACCCTGTCTGTGGTAAATTGCATTAACTGTGAATTGATAGAAGGCCCAGCCCACTGTGTGTATGTAGTGGGGGTGTTGCCACTTCTGGGCAGGTAGTCTTGGGTTATATAAGAAAGCTAACTGAGTATGAGCCAGAGTCAGAGATACAGTAAACAATGTTCCTCCATGATCCCTGTCTCTGGTTCCTTCCTTGACTTTTATCAATGATGGAGGTGACCTGGAGGTGTAGGTCAAGATAAACCCTTTCGGGCTGGAGAGATGGCTCAGCCGTTAAAGGCTAGGCTCACAACCAAAATATAAGATAAACCCTTTCCTCTCCAAGTAGCTTTTGTTCAGTACTTTTGTTTTTATCACAAGTTCACTAGGACAACCATGCAAGTTACTGTCTATTACTCCTCTTCCATCCCCCAAGAGACATTAAGTGCCTAGAGACACTAAGGGAGGAACAGGGCCTCATCCCCTCTCTCCTTCATATGAATGTTGTGAAATCTGATTTTACGCAGGTCATCATGACTGCTGAGTTTATGAAGACAATAGCCATGTCCTGTCAGAAAGACAGTACTCAACAATACTCTATTCCTTTCTCTGGCTCATACATTTTATTATAATTGTTATTAGTTTATTATCATTATCACTTGGCCAAGGTTTCTGTTCATAATCCTGAGCTACTCTTAGTCTTCAAAATGAAGTTCTTAGCACAGTTAGTCCTTTGGACAAAGCCAGGGAGTGTAGTAGAATCAAAGAGAGCCACCTTGGCTAGAAAAAAAAAAGTTATCTAAGACAGAATCTCTAAGCATCTATGTTCTCATTCCAACACTGTTCCTTTTTAGAAATGAGGTTTTGGGAAGCACAAAGAGCAGAGGTAATATAATGATGAAGACCTACCAAACAATGGAAGCCATATGAATACTGCTTTTTGATTGAATGTAAAAAAATGTGCTAATTAGAGTTGATGGACAAAAGAGAGGTACCATTAAGAAAGCAATGAGGTCTTAGAGAATTAAAAGTAGGTCACCTGGTTCAATGGTTATGTGATTTTTAAAAAATGCTTGTTTGAGAAGAAAACCATGAGTATATAATTTCTGAAGTTTTGTAATAATAGTGCTAAGCACCTGGAAGAGTGCCTGGCAATCAGGAGATAGCCAGAACATGTTGTGTTAGGGAAGACAAAAGAGAAAGAAAGGGAGCTAGTTTACAGTTTGGTCAGAAAATTTCTGCTTTTGTTTTTTGTATAATTCTTGTTCTGGTGGTTTTATTATGTTATTTTTATATAATTGTCATGCTATTCATGAAGACCTGGCTTCTCTCCCTAGCACCACAAAACTCAAGCTCTTGAGAGAGTCTCTTTCTCTCTATTTAGAAAAGATAAACAACCTGTTGAAGATCTCAAAACTAGAAAGAGTCAAAATAGAGACATGAATGCTGGGGGAAAGGTCTAAACCCCATGCGGGTAATCTTTAGTATTGTCTTACATAGTTACAAGTTGGTGTTTATAATGCAAGTACATTTTTAGGCAGATTTCCCCAATTCTCTGTTATGTGTCTGTCTGTCTGTCTGTCTGTATCTCTCTTTATTTCTCTCTGTGTGCCTCTGTTTCTTTTTCTGTCTCTGTCTCTCATGCTCTCATATATGTGTGTTTTGTAGAAGATGAAACCCCAGTCCTTACACATGTCAGGCAGGCACTCTATCTTAGAGTAATATCCCAAAGTCAGATTCTCACTTTGTAGTTGAAGATGGATTTGAACTCTATTTTCTTGCCTCAGCCTCCCAAACAGTATGACTACAGGTATGTGCTACCATACCTGGCTGAAACTATCTTCAAATAAAAAAATACATGCTTACAGTACACAGTGCAAACGGAGACATAGTGAAACATGAATGGAAAAACATTTCCACTCTTTTCCCCCAATCACCAGTGATTTGCCCAAGGATAATCATGGTTAACAATTGATCAATTTTATATCAAAATCTTTTATATAATCATGGTTCGACAATGTGGAATTTCATAATCTATATACACCTGACCCATATTACCGGCTTCTCTATCTTTTAAAATTTCTTGTATAAAGCATTCTTCAAAACTGATTTCAAAGAAAATTTGACTTTAAAAAAACTCCTAGTTCATTTCAAATGCTGGTTCTTTTCAGATATCAATTGTTCAATTTGGCTAATCAAACTCAGTGATATTGTATATTCTAGTTCTTTTACATTTTGTATTATAATGCTGTAACTTCTTCATACAATAAGAAGAAACATCTGTCTGATGAAAAATGGACCATTATTATTCATCTTAAGCTATGAAGCATCGTTTAACAGCTCTAAACTAATGGCCATTACATCAAATAGGTTTTATTTTAATCATTATTTCTAATACATGTGAAATTAATATGAGTGTTTGTCATTACTGAGGCTAGCACGTAATTCCAGAAGAAGCAATTAATGTCTATCAGAAGTTTTCTGAAACATGATTATCAAATGCTCGACTAATGAATCATTTGCATATGTGAAATTATAACCTAAACATTAAGCACTATTGTAATAGGATGTAGTAGGTTTAAGAATGAAAAAAGAAATCTCAGATATTAAGTTATATACGTTGCCCATTTTCCTGCCATCTCAGAATTTATTCAGAGAGGAATTCATGCTCAAAACAACAGTTTAATTAACTCAGGGGTAGCACTTCTTGTTCTTTCCAGGAATTGAAAATTTCTGTTCTCTTATTTCATTTAGTTGCATAAAAAATGAAAGTAGTCTAGAAAACTACTGAGTCTCTCATGGTTAATTGTCAAATGCAATCTCTGTATAAAAAAGAAAAGGCCATCTATTTCCGAATATTTCTTATAAATTCTCAATAAAGGGGCAAAGGATAATGCACTATATTTCCCTTGTAGTTTTGTTGCATGTGCACCTTAGGGAGCATATGCTGCTCTTCTGAAATATGCAGACCCCCCCTCATTGTACAGGGCCTCTGTGAAAAGATTGAGGGTTCTACGAAATTAACATATGAATAGGCTACCATACCTCCCAAGAAGCCATTGCATGCAGAGGGGGGGTGTCACAAAAGGAGGTGGTCCTTTCATTTTGCAGTTAATTAAAAGTAAGAGGACCTTTTCTGACCAATTTTCTTGGGGAGTTCAGAATTTGACCTTAAAATTTGAGTGCAGAAAATATCCATGTAAACTTCAGTTCTCCTTTATAACCAACCCAGTCAACTGAAGAAGGTAAATGCGTGATATCTTAAGAGAGATTGGTGGTATCGATACTAGGAACTGAAAGTTAATAAAGTTGGTAATCAGCATTCTTGCTAATTGGCTAATCTATTGGGTCACTTCAGGAAAAAATGCTTTGCCTGGAAGAGGTGAATGTTTAAGATTAAGTTATTATGAGTGTTCTACACTTGGGAGTCTGGCTGGGTGTGTTCAGATGGTGTGTCTAGGAATGTAGGATTAGGGGTAGAAACAGCTCACAATAAGAGGAAAAGTTGAGAGTGTGTAGGGTAATAGCTAGAGTCTAAGCAGAGCTCAACCCTTATTTACTAAGGGAATTAGCGATCCTTCTCTTATCCACTCTAAGTATTTCCTTACAGTTTCCTTACCAGAAGCAAGACTTAAGTGTCCTTTCTTCTAGGAATCACTTCCCTTGACTTTACAGCTGTATTAGATTGTCTCTTCTGTGTTATAATGTTACAAAAAGTTTCAGCATTATTATATAAAAATTGGTCCACATTTTCCCATTCACTATAGTATGAAATTTCTACATTTAAAAGCAATGCCAAGCTCACAACGCATGTGCAATAAGTATTTCGTATAATGAAAATTTCGGTGGATCTGAAGTTGCTGCTGTTGTCATAATGAAAGAGCTGGGTTAAGAGCTTGCTAGTTTCAGGGGATTGGCTTGTTGTCCACAGAGCAGTCCATTTCTTACGCAAGGCTACCAAACACCATTTTGATTTAGATGGCGCTTTGTGCTAGATCTGTATTGTACAGCACAGGATTGCTGGCATTAGTGAAAAGACTAGATGGGAAACAGACAAAGTATGCAATCACATGAGAACATGTAGAGGAAACAAGGGTAAGAAGGGGTTGTCTCTGTGTAAGGATGGTAGTGGACATGGGAGAGTCCATGAAAACAAACCAAACAACAGGAGGCTGAAAATATGATTTCAGATGAAGGCCAACAAATTGGACTACAGACCAAAACTAATCCTGAGTCTGTATTTGTGTATACTTGCGATATTGAAGTGTTTTTACACCATTAAATAATTGTGTATCAGGCCTAAGAAAAATATGTTATAGTAGGTTTATAGTCCATAAAGTCTAAATTCTTTACTCTTTGATCTTTTTCAGAAAAAAAAGCACTGAACAAGAATTAAATGAATAAAATAAAACAAAAGCAACCAAAATCACAAGTATCACAGATATACTCACACTTTATATACTCATGCACACATACATACCACAACACACATACACACACACACACACACACACACACACACACACACACACACCTCTACACTGTAATAATGGACTGATGAAATGCCATTTTGTAAAGAGAAATGAGTACAGAAATGAGAAATATTGGGGCCCCATGATGTTTGTAAACAGAAATTAAATCATATGTACTCATTATCAGTCAAACCACATTAAACCAAGATACTTTTTGAAAGGCACTATTTCAGCATATATTTTTAAAGTGAATTTTTTTCTCCCGTCCAGCATCAGAAGGATGGGTGTCTGACCCAGCCTCTCCTGGAATAATTCTGCTTGCCCTTGGACCTTTACCTAATTATGAGAATTTTAGAGCTCCCGAGAAGAGACTGCATAATGTGAGTATATTTGAAAGATAATAACTTTGATTTGATCTCATTCAGTGGTGTCCTTTGAAATACCACCATAGAATGCTTCTGAGATGGATGTTTTAAAGATTATCTCATCCAAGTCTCTACTTATCTCAGAGAAATGTCATAAAATTCTTAACAAATTTTAAACATAATCGTTTAAAAGAAACTATGCTTTAGAGAACCTTTAATGGGACAGAAAGGATTTCCTTCAAATGAACTAAAATAAATGAAAATGTCTCCATAGTTTTTAAATTCCCGGAATTCAAGCTAGATGTTAAGGGAGGCAGCTCCATCTGCTGGGCATTAAACACACTAATAAGTGTGATTATTGATAAAGGGGCATATGTTAGGCTGCAACAGTCTTCATGCTCTATTCTAGGTATACACCCTTTTACAATATAGCTTTACCAAACATTTGCATAACAACAAAAAATGATGCTAGGCACTATAATAAGCACATGCAATTTGCCGTCCCAGGATACTTATCTTATTAATAGGTTTTCCTCTGTTTCTATGAGTATATGTCTCTTTTACCCAGATAAGGGTGTATGTGTATGGATATATATGTCAGTGATATGTCATATTTATTTTCCTAAACACTCTATAAAAAGATTTTTTTCCTAAGCCATTTAAGAGTCATCATAGACATAATTTTATGTGCAATAATTTACTTGCTAAGTTTCAATTGTTGGACATGTATGCTACTTAATAATTTGGTTATTATAAGGAAAGTCATCTTTGCATAAATTTTATCAGGAAGTCAGCTTATTTCTCAGGGACTGAATTTAGTAAAAGTAGAACATTATGGGCCAAAGGATAATACCGTATTTTAGCTATTAAAGCTGACTTGTTTTCCCAGAAGACTGCATCAGTTTACTCTATTATCAATGTATGAATGGCCTTCTTAGGACACCATGGCTAAGAGAGAGCATTGTCCTGTCTCATCTTTGCTAATTAATAGGTGAAAATTGGGCTCTTGTTTCCATTATTGTTTTTGATTAGTAGTGCAGGTGAACATGTATTCATATGTTTATTAGCCATTCATAGTTCCGCTTTGGGGACTTATTCTCTTACTGTCATTTTCCCATTTAGAGTCTTTGTATTTTCTCATTATTTTGTGTCCTTTACATCTTAAAGACACTATATTTTCTCTCATGTTTAAGTTAATATTTTCCTAGTTTATTTTTTGTCTCGTGTAATATTTAAAATTTAGAAAAAAATGTTTCACATAGTCAGCTATTTTAGGCTTCCTTTATTACTATTTTTCTTCTACTACCTTTTCTTAGTACTGTGGCAAAAATTCAAAGCTGGCAAACACTAGAAAAGGACTCAACCACTGAACTAAATCCCCCACCCCTCTCCCACAGCTTTTAATCACACAGACATGCAGCAAGTACTCGTACTTTTATGTTCTTAATTCAATATTTATATTTTTATCCATTTGGTATTCTCTTATAAAAATATAAGCTATCAGGATATGCTTTTAAATATTTCTGCTTATCGACTTGCTCTTCCCTATTTGATTGAAGTGTTAATTTATCATCAGCCTCTATTTTGCATAGCAGTGTCATTTATATTCTTCAGTAAGTTAGAGGACTTCCAGATTTGTTAGAAAGATCTAAATGCTCCCACAGCTAGTAAGTTGGAACAAACAAGAACTAAAACCCAATACTATAAGAAAAAAAGTAACACACCCAAAAGAATGATGAATAACTGTCAGCAGACCTCATAAGCTTACATTTTTATACATAAAACACATGTGGCTATCCCACAACATAATCACAGGGTGATTACTCATCCTTAATGTAAACTATTTGTCCCTCTGGTTTTTACCTCACCAGAGTTCTGCCATGAGAGTCAAAGAAACTGGATTCTGTTCAATTTGCTAGTGCTAAGCAGTTCTGTGTCCCTAGAAAAGTCACTTCCCCACAAGATTTCCTTTCTTATCTATATAACAAAAATTATGATCATAATAATTCTCTTCACATGGGTTTTTCAGTAAAATTAAAACAATTGAAATGATCTTTTAAAAGTTCAAAATTCTACAGGATCTTATAGATTTCCCAGCTAACAGATGAAAATTTTTAGGGCATGAAAATGCCTAGTAAAAGAAATATTTTAACAAGTCATCAATCAAGAATACATGCCAGTAGCTCTTTGAAGCTCTAGAGGTAAACACAGGAGAATCAGGAGTTCAAGGACAGTGCTGGCTACACAGTGAATTCAAGACTAGCTTGGGCTACAAGAGAACCTATCTACAAAAAATACCCAATAGGGGCTGAAAAGATGAGCTCAAGGTTAAAACTACTTGCTGCTCTTTCTAATGGACCTGACTTCAGTTCCCAATATCCAAGTCAAGTATCTCTCAGCCACTTGTAACTCTACCTCCGGGTGATCTGAACCACTCTTCTGGCCTTCAAAAGTAACTGTGTATCCAACGATTGTTGTGTGTGTGTGTGCCCCAATGTGTGTGTGTGTGTGTGTGTGTGTGTGTGTGTGTGTGTGTGAAATTACAAAAAGAATTTAAAATATACTATACTCAGAATATTTTTAACTTGTTTTTATTTTTCATTATATAAAAATTTAAACACATTCAAAAGTGAGGAATACTAAACTCCATAATTAATAACCTAGGTTTAGTTATTAGCAGCTCTATTGTTTTTGTTTTCAATATTCTCCAACATTTTCATATTTCTATTTAAAAAAAATCAAAATACTATATGAATATGATCCTTTCCTCTGCTGACAAAAATAATGGAGAATTTTTACTTGATACTGTCAAATTCTGAGGAAATGCTAAACCTTAAAACACGGAAATAGCCAGGGAGTGGTGGTGCATACTTTTAATCTCAGCATTTGGCAGGCAGAAGCAGGGAAATCTCAGGGAGTCGGAGGCTAGCCTGGTCTACAGAGTGAGTTTCAGTACACCAGGGCTACACAGAGAAACCATGTCTTGAAAAGCAAACAAAAAAAACAAAAATCTGGAAATATATAGACACATGCTGATATTTTGCAAGGTATTTCTTTTTATACTATTTCAGAAAATTACATCTCCAGTCTCAATAATATATCAGTTTGCCAGTCCCCACCAAAGGCTATAAATTACAATTGTCTGTGGTGCAATGGTGGGTTCTAGCTACACAGATAACAGGACAATGCTTTCATTTTTAGAATGTTGGCATTTATAACACCAAATGCTTAAGTGGTTTACTACATCGCACCACTTATTTAGGTGTAGTTCTAAATATTGAGTAAGTTATTTCTGACAAAGTGAACAAAAGCAAGAATAATTAAAATTACCTTCTTCAAGAAGGAATGAAAGAGAAACAAAAAAAAAATAAAATAATAAGAACAATCTGCTCTGTGGTGCCCACTAATAAAGTAGAAACCATTATCTCTATAAACCTGGGTCCTGTCATTTTCTCCTTGGCATCTGGTTTACAGAGCTCACTGACATCCGTGATCCACAGCTCGATGATATACATCCATTTACAAGTAAGGGGAGGCGTTCATTACATTGAGAATAGCAGAAACTAGTCTGGTTGTTACCTATAAATAGAACAGGCACCCTTTTTACACAAACTTTCTAGAATGAATCCTTATTCCTTCTATTTCTTGTTTCCATGATACCTCAACCAACTTTACTTCCTAAATAGCACCTGAAAGTTTTGCCTGCGTGACTACTTCCAAAACAATGGAAGAAAAGAATAAACACAGGTTGTAATAGAAGAGAAATTAGAGAGACCATTCCCTAAGGGGGCAATGACATTAAGAAGACATGCAAATGAACTTGTATAAACTAAGGGAAATGTGACTAAATGAATAAAAATATGTTGTCACAAGAATCATAAACTAATTGTCAAAAACGTTGAATGCTATATACCAAAGGCTTATAGTGGTAGTAATTACTATGTCTAGCACTATTCGTGTTGTATTAGGCTCAGAGGTAAGCTTATTAACCTTCTTGGGTAAGTAATAGTATTATCCTCATTTAATGAATAAAGAAACTGGGCCTCAAAAAGGTGATATAATTTGTCCAAGGCTATAGAGCTAAAGAGAGAGCTAGGATCCCAATCCAGATAATCTAACTGAAATTTTACATATTCTTTTAAAACACTTTTGTACTTTTAGAAATTTCCACAATAACACATGTTACCTTTTATTTTAATCCTGTAGCACATTCATCGTGCATAGAAATAATTTTGTCATTACATCATTAACTGTAGTTAATTACTATTTCTATTCAATCATCTGTATGTCACCTCAATTAGACTGTTAAGAGCCTGTGTCTCAGGGAGTGTCATGTTTTAATGCATATTATAGCTGCTCTGTGAATACTTCTTAAATGAATGGGCAATAGAGAGAAAAATGTGTGAGTGTGAAGCAAAACAATCACAAAAAAGGGGTTCAGGGGAGTGATGAAAGAAATAAATGAGGAACAAAAATAGAGGCATAGAAACATATAATAATCAAGAACAGGAGATATACCGGAACCTAGGTAGCCGGATAAACACATAACTAAATCAGGGCAAATAAGACAGCAAGCTCACTATGTAGAACCTGTTTCAGTGAACTAGAAAAGTAGGATTGGAGCTAAACTGCATTAACAAAGACTAGTCACAGTGAGAATGGAGATGCTGAAAGATACAGTACCTTGAAAATTAAATAGAAAAATTGTGTCAAAGTACCTTGTAAGAGAGAGAAGTAGTGAAATTGCTTTCCTGGCAGAGCCTTTCCCTTCATCCAACAATTAGCCTGAGATACTTGAGAGCTCATCTCCATAAATTCAATAGGCAATTGGGGCCACTTTCTCTTCTGCGGCCAGATGCAGAAACAGAAATTACAGTCATTTCCTATATTGCAGAAATTAGCTGGCCAGTTGAAAGCCACCTGCACACATTAATTCACATCATCAGAGGTTGGCATCTAGAAGGATCTCTGTAACATACTTCACCCATATAGAGGCCAAGTTCACATAACTAAAGATGACATCTAAGTTGGAAGTTACGCCATACTGTGAGTTGATGGTCGTTTTGTGATTTCTATTCCCTTAGCAGTTAAAGGATGGCAAATACCTTACCTTAAACTTTACACATACAAACATAAAATAATACCTAAATATGGCTTCTAGCAAATATCCCCCTGTGCCATCACTGTTCATTACCCGTCTAAGAAGTAATCGTTTTCCTACAATTTTATCTGTTCCCTCTGATTTCTACATTATACAACTAAATATGTCCCCCAGATGTATTTATTTAAAAATCTTAGGTATTTCCTCATGGCTATTGCCTTAATTAAGAATTGTGATAGACTTAGAAGTGTAAGGTCTGATGATGCAGTGAGAAGAAGCATAAGAAAATGATATTCTTGGCTACTGTAAAAGTTCCTCTTCATCCAGTTCACTTGTTTAGGATCAGGATCACAATACAAGTGCATCTTCCTTAGCACGTCAGTGTGGTAGCATGCAAGGTTCAGGGTTTCTTGGGGCCATTTTTTCTATAGCAATCTGCACAGCACCTCTAGTACTATGACAGCTATCCAGCAGGTAAAGAGTTTCCTAGTCAGTTAAAAACTGACTTTTCTAGGTGCTACATCTAAGAGTATAGTGTCTTCTGTTAGAGAGTATTACCATGCATTAAGGAGGGGTTACCAGGGGCAATGACAGTAGTTTGTGTTTCTCTGTAGGCCTTTGGGGCCTTCCTGACCAATAAAGGCAGAAAGAACTACAATGCCTTACATCATGGTTTTCATTTAATAACTCATATCTTCTAGAAGAACCACTATCTACCCAAGAAGAGTAGTTCCTCCATTTTTAATTTATATTTTGAGATTCTTTTACTAACTTGTTCATTTCCACAAGGATTTCCCATACGTCCTCAGTTTTCATTAACATATTGGACTGGAGAATCAGTGTTATCCTACATAGCAACCTCCTCAGAGGAGGATATTCTAGTTTCCTTTTGTCTTGCAGGGCTAATTCCCTCAGATTGGAGTAGAGAGTTCATGGGAAGCAATACTACTAGAAGCAGGAAAGTGACTGCATCTAGTCAAGAACAGAAGGAGAAAAAAAAAAAAACAAGGAAAAAGGGTTTATCCAAATTTAGAGACTCAGTGTTCTTATCTAATCCCATTTGGTCTCAGAAAGTAAGCAGGGTCCAGGCTGATTAGTACTTGGATGAGAGGCTCAGTGTCCTCAACTTTGCATATTATCCACACATGTCTTCGTTCCAAATTAAAAGATCTGACTTTTTTTCCCAATCAGCACAGTCATAGTATCCTCACAGTAGATAGTTTTTTAAGGCCAGGAGTCTAATCTGTCCTGCAATTCCTCTAGTTACAAGATGAGATTCTACATTTCATTTTCAGCAATCTCATCCTTGTGGATATAGGAAATAAGTTTCTTCTTCAGGGCTTTTAGGTCATTATTGACACTTCAGCTAAGAACCAAATCCTTAAAGTGTTTTTAACTTTAACTATTTTGTCCAGGAATATTAAGAATAACTAGTGAGCTCTGGCTCTTGCTTTCCCTGCTCCTGCTCTGTCCTCATCTCTCTCTCTCTCTCTCTCTCTCTCTCTCTCTCTCTCTCTCTCTCTCTCTCTCTCCTCTCCATCTCCCTCCCCTCCAAGTGCTAATGGCCACCTCTTCTTCTCTACCTCTCTCTCTCTCCTCTCTCTCTTTCTCTCTTCACTCTCTCTCTCTCTCTCTCTCTCTCTCTCTCTCTCCCTCTCTCCCTCTCCCCTCTCTCTCTCTCTCTGTCTCTCTCTCTCTCTCTCTCTCTCTCTCTCTCTCTCTCTCTCTCTCTCTCTCTCTCTCTCTCTCTCTCTCTGTCTCTCTCTCTCTCTCTCTCTCTCCATCTCCCTCCCCCTCCAAGTGCTAACGGCCTATCTCTTCTTCTCTACCCTCTCTCTCTCTCTCTCTCTCTCTCTCTCTCTCTCTCTCTCTGCCTTTTCTCTTTCTCTGTCTATACTACCCCTCAACTCTCCTGATGCCCATGCCCTGAATAAATTCTATTCTATACTAAAAAAATGTATAACTAGTAAGCCTCAATATAATCATAAAAGTTCCAAAAACACCTTCAAATCTAATCAACTAGCTCCTTCCTTCCTTTCCTATTGATTTTTGGATTTTTTTGCAATGGGATCTGTCTATGAAGATCTGTATGACCTAAATCTTACAATGTAATCTATGCTAGCCTTTAGCTAAACTCTATCTTTCCTGCCTCAGTTTCCTGAGTACTAGGATTACAGGTGTGCACCATGTGATTTTCATAAGTGGGATTTTTTTGGTTGTTTGGCTTGGTTTGTATGTTTGTTTAGTTTGGTGATCGCATTGCAATGTTCACTGAAGTATCCCATCTCCATCAGTAAGCTGTTTCCTCCATTCCCAGCACCTTTAAATCTAATAAGGATAAAGAGCCAACTCCAGAAACCAAACAAGTTCATAAAATGCGTCCTTAAAATTTTGTTGCTCTAGGTATGGCTGTGAGACCTGCAAATAAAGGCCAGTACCAGGGCTGCTGTGGTGGAATAAGGAGAGTTAGTGGCTGAGTATTCTCAACCTGTGTGACTGGTAGTTCCCAAGTGACCTTGGGCTGGAAAGAGTTCAAGATGACCAATGAAGAACTTCTCCCCAAAAAGATCCAAGTGAAACAGAGCTTATGGCATGAGATGAGTTAATTCTCAGATGGAAACAACATGAAACACGTTCAAGGAAAAGTCCATAGATGATGTCCACTCAAATCATGTGACTGGCTTAAAGGAATATGAAAAAAAAAAGAACCTAAATCAGCAACATCAGCTATCTGTACAATGGCACAACATTCTTACTGACTGGTTAGCAATCATGGAGGAAAATATGCAAGACTGTCCTCTCAAATCCAGCGCATCCAGCAAGTCCAGCAGCGGAGTGTGGCCAGCTGAGGTCAGCAGTGGTAGGCCCAGCAATCAGCTTGTTTCCCTACAGCTAAAATGTGAACTGTGCCCCAGACTAAAGACAAACTGGAAGAAAGCCCAAATGAACTAAGTGCCTAAAAGTTTGTTTACACCTGATAGCTAAACAAAGCATCCTCCCTAGGCCAGACTTCCATGACAGTCCTACCTTGAAAAGGGCTGCGTTGGAACAGCCAAGTACTGTTTTCACACCAAGACTCGAACTTTTTGAACCAAAAGAGTCACAAGTCGCATTCTTACACTGCCCAGCTTGTAATGGTGACTGTCAAACTTACCAATGAACCTTGGGTTTCAGCTTCTTTCTCTTTTTGCTTCAGGTGCCAGTGGACTATTCCAAAAAAGGAACCACCTCTGAAAAGTTCCACTTCTGGGACACATAGATGCTTCAGAAATGTTTCTGCTTGAAGAAAAATGAGGAAGAAGCAGAAGTCTTACGTCTGTAGCGCACTGTGTCTTCAGATAGTTTGTAGGATTAAAAAACTAGAAATTTTAAATCATGAACGTTTAAAATCCTGAGCATGTAAAATTGAAATATGTATAGCTCTTAATAGTGACTTTGAGACACTGCACATCAGTTATGCCAATAGACTGTGGACTTCATGATGCGTCATAACTCAAATCAGGTAAATTTGACTTTTAAGGGGTTTACATACTAAGAACCAACTTTCAATAGCCATGCAACAATCACGGCCTAGCTATCGATATAGGTAGTGCTCTTCGATGGTTGTAGGAACTAAATAACCTCCACTGTGCTAATGTGAATGTGTGCTCTTAAACTTTAGGCTGAAACTGCTTGGGGCATTAGAAGCATTCATCTGAAAACCACATTGTATAAGGTATTGACTAGGAAGAGACGTACTCCATTATCCAGTAAGCCATTTCTTTCAGCAGGCACATGTTAAACAGCATTATCTTTGCTGTTAAATGGGGGATGTGTTCTTTCATTGTTTGGGGGCCTTTTGTATTGAATTCTTGATATTGAGTTAAATGTGCCTTGAAATATTTGTTCTTTTTTTCCTATTCCCCCTTTTATTAAATTTTATTTTATTTTTTAATTGCAAACAAATTTTCTTTCATACAATATATTCTGAATATGGTTGCTCCTCTCCCAACACTTTCCAAACCTTCTATACCTCCCCACGTCTCCAAAGCCACATCCTTTCCTGCTTTCTCATTTGAAAACAAAGACATCAGTAAGGAACACTGAAAGGAAGGGAGGCAAGGAGGGACGAAGGGAAGAAGATAATAAAATTAAATAAAAGCAAATAAACCTGAATAGGACAAAACAAACAAACAAACAGAACAACAAATAGCCAAAGAAAAGGCACAGGAAACAGAGACACAGGGACAGATACAAACATACACAAATCAGAAACATAACAATAAACAAAAAAACTGTAGTATAAGATAAAAAAAAAGTCTAAAAATACCATTAAGTCCATTTTCTGTTGGACATGGGGCCTACCCTTAAGAGTGGTTTGTTTCGGGCTGGAGAGATGGCTCAGTGGTTAAGAGCACCCGACTGCTCTTCCAGAGGTCATGAGTTCAATTCCCAGTAACCACATGGTGGCTCACAACCATCTGTAATGAGATCTGATGCCCTCTTCTGGTGTGTCTGAAGACAGCTACAGTGTACTTATATATAATAAATAAATAAATCTTTAAAAAAAAAAAAAAAGAGGTTTGTTTCCCCAGTGAACCTCCCTTGGTGAAAACTAAATTTTCATGTGCTAGTGGTTATCAGTTGAAGAGAGAGTCTGGGTTAGAGATGGGGGCTTCTGTCCACTTCCCCTCTCCAAGCTGGGACCCACCAGATAGAGCCTGTGTAGGCCCTGTGCATGCTGTCATAATCTCTACGTCCATGTGTGCATCGATTGTGCTATATTTAGGCCTTATTTCCCTGTTCTTCTCCATCCCCTCTGACTCTTACCCTCTTTCTGCCTCCTCTTTCATAGGGTTCTCTGAGCCCCAACAGGAATTCTGGGAACTTAGGACCAGTTGTTCCAAGCTCTCTCACACTCTGAACCTTGTCCAGCTCTGGGTCTCTGTATTTGTTCCCATCCACTAAAGGAGGAAGCTCTCTGATGATGGCTGAGCAAGATACTGAGCTATGCATCTGGCAAAATGCCTTTAGGAATCATTTTGTTGATAACACAATAGTAATATTTGATTTTCTAAGGTGATCAAAGCTTTTGACTTAAGGTCTTTCCTCTCTTCTATTTTAAGTATCTGGTTTGTCAGCAACACTTCTGTATGTGTCGGATAGTCATCTTTGTTTTTCACTTTGTGATATTCTTCAAGATTCCTATTTTAATGGCGCCCTTTTCTGTCAGCACAGCAAAGTCCAGATACCTAGTCCTCTCTTTTTGTCTTTTTTGACAGAGGTTAATAAATTTTATTAATATTTCCAAGAAAAGAAACATTTTGTTTCTCTTTACTCATTGTCTTATTATTTCCTATTTTGTTTGCTTTTGCTCTTATTCTTCCCATTTGTGCTCCTTTTTGTGTGTTTTCTTGTATTGTGCTCTCTCCCCCCGCCAAAAGCATTGAGGGTTTAACCTAGATTCACATGTTAGGCAACTACTCTGCCACTGATCTGGATCCCAAACCTTATGGTCCTCTTTTCTCTATGTGGACACTGAATTTGGCTCTCCACTGTAGTTGGTCTTTACTACTTTGTGGGTTTTTCTTGTTCCCATCCTTTATCTCCTTGGCTTCACTACCTATCACTAGATAGGAAAGAAAGGAGAGAGGGTAAACAGAGATCGACATTTCTGAATTTAATGTCTTTCTTCTTGTTTCTTTGAACAGGACCACTAAGAAAGTGCAACCAACCTCCCTGAATGACCAACAACCACCTACTTCACCTCTCCAGGTATGTATGTGTGTATATATATATATACATTCATATATATATATATATGAATGAAAAGTTCCCAGAATTCCAAATGTCACGCAATTGCAGAAACTATCTGCAGCTGGCAAAACCATGTCTCTGTTAGAATGCAAGGTAAAATCATGGTCAGCTTCTGCAGACAGTCTGAAGCAGCCCTATATCCCATAACTTGAATTAAAATGAAAGCACATTCTTACATGATATTTCTGTGTTTTTAAAGAAACTAAATTCCCAAATTCTCACTACACTCCCCCACCCCATTTTCCGCTGAGTTTACCTTTACCTCCTCATAAACCGTCTATTTCAAACATTGTGCCTTCAAATGGCGCACTTTTAAGTCTCTTTCGTGTGTGTGCACGTGCATGTGCATGCCTGTGTGTGTATGTGTGTTGACCCATCTACATGTTTGTTTTTTATTAGATATTTTTATTTACATTTCAAATGTTATCCCCTTTCCCAGTTTCCTGTCCATAACCTGTCCCCTCCCACTTCTTCTGAGCGTGCTCCCCTTTTAAATTGGATGACTTCTGACTTACTGGTAGTGGTTTTATATATTTAGGCCCATTGGCTATTACTTATCTCTTCTTTTTTCCCTTTACCACAAAGCCATGTAACAAGGTAAGGAACATGCGCAGTAATACACTGTAATTTGTTATTGTTTCTCCTTTTACTCAGATGTATTTTGAAGTTGGGCTATTCTATCTCTTCAAGTTACTATAAGGGCACCACCTTCTATACTTTCCCTTTTATCTTCTTGTTGCTCTGGATTACTTTTGAGAAAAAAAGGTTGGAAGATCTTGTAGTCCCAGCTGCCACTGTTACCTACTACCCAGGGTTTCCCAATCACTCACAACTCTAAAATTAGAAACCTGTTCCATCCCAGCATTTATAAATACAATCTGCTTTGTTTATATAATGTTAAAGGACATCAACAGACATGGTAACATGGTAGGGAAAATATCTTATGAGACCTCAACCCTAGACAAACTAACCACTGGAAAACTATGGAATAATTTTTGTTCTCTTTTATTTTTTGAAGGGGTTTTGACTATTGTGTTCACAGCCTTCACCGCGCAGCTGTCGCTCTCTAATGCCAGTGCCTCCTCATGCTGCTGAGCTCCAGGAGAAGAAGGGGAGTAAGTAAGGAGGTGCCCATACCATGGCCGGTACAAAGCAGACTGCCCGCAAATCCCTGGTAAAGCACCCAGGAAACAAGTGGCTACAAAAGAAGCTAGGAAGAGTGCGCCCTCTATTGGAGAGGTGAAGAAACTTCATCGTTACAGGCCTGGTACTGTGACAGTGGGTGAAATCAGAAGCTATCAGAAGTCTATTGGTCCTGCCAAGGTTGGACCCCCAGTTCAGGGGAATGTGGGGATGAGGTAAGGAGGGGATGGGGGGAACATCCTTATGGGGGAGGGGGAGAGGAGGGGGGGAGGATAGGGGGCTTATGGACAGGAAACTGGGAAAGGGAATAACATTGGAAATGTAAATAAAGAAATATGTCCAATAAAATATAAATAAAATTAAAAAAAAAACACAGAAGTCCACTGAACTTCTAATTCGCAAGTTCCCCTTTCAGAGTGTGGTATAAGAAATTGCTCAGGACTTCAAAACAGATCTGCGCTTGCAGGTGCTTTGTGGGAGACAAGTGAAGCCTGTCTGGTTCGCCCTTTTTTGAAGATAGCAACCTGTGTGCTATCCATGCCAAATGTGTAACAATTTGTCAAAAGATATCCAGCTAGCATGCCACATATGCGAGGAAAACATTTCATTCTCAAAAAATAAATTTTTTCCTTTCCTCTTCTTCCTGTTGTCAGCAGTTCTGAATGTTACATATTTTTCCATGGGGTCAAAGGCACTAAGTCTATGATTGCGAGTGAAAACATAGGGGACAGAATCAGATACTGGCAGTTTCTCCACGTTCATTTGTGTGTGAATTTTTAATATATATTCAAGATGAAAGCATTAATGCAAGGAAATGTTCCAGTGAACACATTTCAACACTTCAACTTTATAACAATTACAAATAAACCTGTTAAAATTTTCTGGACAACACAAGCATTTGGGTGTTTTTTAAAAATAAGCAAATTTCTTATTGAGGACAAGTAAATTGTGTTTGTAGTATTTTTATCTTACAGTAGATTCCATCCATTCACTGGACTTTTCTAACACAGTTGTTCTACATGCAAGTACATGCTTTTAATGTTGTCTGTCTTCTGTCCTGCTCCTGTAAGTTTGCTACTAAAATATATTAAACTATTTTTTAAAAGGGTTTTGAAATTACCCTTGGCTGGTCTTGAGCTCACTATCCTCATCCCTTTTACTGCCAAGTACTTACGAGTGTGGTCACCATGTCTGGAGATTTTGTAACAGTTTTGGCAGCATCTTTAATACTTATAGTGGCGATCTATTGCTGCATAAAGAATGACCACAATTCCACAGGCCGAAAGAGCCAGTATTTCTTATCTCACTATTTATATAGGTCAAAGATCTAGGCCCTACAGAGCTCGAGTCTTCCTATTCCGAATCTCTCATGAGACTAATATCAAAGTGTTTAGCAGAACCGGGTTCTACAGTTCTGAAGGACGGCTGAGGAAAGAATGGCATGCAGGCTAAGATTCAGTTCCTTGTAGTCTGTGAAACCAAAGGTCTAAGTGTCTATACAGTGGATTGTAGGCCTCAGTAAGATCCTCACCCTGCACCTTCAACATAGCATCTTAAGCCAATAAGGTATACATTAGGCTCAATAGACAGAAGTTGTCCTATCTTATAAGCTAATCAAAGACGTTATAGCCTATCATCTGAATCATAGTGTGTTTAAATTAAGGTGATTAATTTAATTTTATTTACTTGCAGAATTGACATATTTCTTGTCTCACCTGTGATTACTGGAATTACATCTTAGCTATTTCCTAACTTAACTGTTATCTTCTCAATATATGCCCATATTGCCTATATAATGGCAGTATTAATATAAATAATGATAATAGCCTAACATTTGTATAATGTTTTCTAGTTCAGAAACCACATTGTATTGGTGTTAAATATAAAGATTAATTACATTTCAGAAATATGTAAACTGACTAGAAGTAACTCCCTATAATCATATCACCCAGTTAAGTGTTTGTTAATAGTTTTTGTCATTTGCTTCAACTTTCTTTTTTCCCCTAATAATATGTTAAAGGAGCTAGCTGAGGATGTAACTCAGTGGAAGAGCTTTTATATAACATGCATAAAGTTCTGGGCTTACAAGCAACAGAAAGAGAGACTTAAAGACAAGGGCAGAAAGATAATCAACCAAAATGAATAAAAATGCAATTATGAAACACTATTTGTCATCCTAACTAAAAGAAGAAATGTAAAAGATAAGAGGCTGGGAAGATGGCTCAGGCAGGAAAATGTTTGCTACAGAAGCATGAAGACATAAGTCCTGATCCCCAGCACCTATGTAAGAAACCCGGCACAGTGGCCCGTGACTGTACTCCCAGCACTGGGAAGGTGCTAAGAGGAGAACTCATAGAGCTAATTAGTCTTGCCAAATTAGTGAGTTCCATATTCAGTGATCGATTCTGTCTCCAAAAAATAATGTGGAGAGTAATACAGGCAGACACCTAACATCAACCTCTCGTCTCCACGTACACATTAACACAAATGTGTATGCACCCACACATGAACATGTACACTACAAAAATGTTTTTTAAAGAGAATAGGTGTCGTGGTGGTGCACGACTTTAATCCCAGCACTCAGGAGGCAGAGGCAGGTGGATCTCTGAGTTTGAAGCCACCCTGGTCTACAGAGTGAGTTCCAGGACAGCCAGAGCTACACAGAGATATCTTGTCTTGAAAAACCAAAAATCAAGGAGAATGAATTATACATGTATATTATATACACTACATAATATAAAGTATATATCAGTTATATCCAATTGTGTGTGTGACTACACACCCACATGCTGCCTTTATAATGGCAGTATTAATATAAGTAATAATAACTTAACATTTATATAATACACACACACACACCTGTAACCCCTCACAGTTTTGGAATCTCAGTGAGTTCATAACCTACAGGCAAAGGGTTCCATCCACATAACTCATGTGGAACAACACAGGTTTTCCACCTGCCTGCACCAACACTTAGAGGAGAGAAGGTAAAAGATGCTAGCAGGAGGGGTATGGAGCAGCCATATGAGGGTCTAGCCTGCTCAACATGAGTTCTAAGCTCATAGTGGTGGTGGTGGGGAAATCATATAGCCAGAGCTATGCTCTGAGAAGGGTCAAGCTAAGAGGCTTTACCTAAAATTTTGTATACATTTCTGTTATCATCCCAAGACCATAAGACGGGTTTATGTGGCGGTTGGGTCCTGTAGCCATCACACAGCGTAGTCTTCTACTTCTCCATGTCCTGGCCAGGCCTGCAGGTCCAGGATAAGTGGCACCCATACCCAAGTCAGGGTATAGGGAATGTCACTGAGAGCAAGTGTACCTCCTTTACATACCCATGGTGACACTGCTGGGGGCATTTGTAAGCATTAACTCTGATGCCATCCCCCAAGCTCTGACATTGCTTTTTCAAGGGACTTATGCGGTACACACAGTCATGAATGTACATGTATCCATATTAAGGATGTATAACCTAAAACAATGTAGCCAATCAGACCCACAGCTAAAACCAATCATGGATACTAGGCTGAACTAACAGCTAAGAGATGCTGTTGAACTCACTGGGCCTTTGAGCTCTCACAGATCAGGGCAGAGGCAGAGTCCGTAAGTAGGTGACCTGAAGGGAAAACAAGTGAGAAAAGGAACCAGGGGTCCAGAATGAGTGTGGTGGTACTGGAGGGAGGAAGGAAGAGCTTAGAGGAGATCAGGGAGGGTCTATGAGAAAGCAAGGAAGTAGCAATATAAAAGGGGCTGTGTGTGGTGACACAGAAAATATGGATATAGCTTTGGATCTTAACACTGTGAATGGCCATTAAGAAAGTAAGGCACCGCTGTGACGCCGGAGACTTGTGGTCAGGTCTACAAATGTCCTGGGCAGAGTTGCACGTCTTGAGATTAAGCATTGAAGGGGTAGGGCTGAGGAAGAGCTTGGCTGGGCTGTGAGCAGCTAGTAGGAGTTTGCAGTGTGAGTTCGTGCAATACAGAATCTACCAGGAAGTAGGGCAGAGTACTGACCGGGGCGGTCTGGCCATTGGAATACCAGGGTAGGCATGAGCGCTGAGGAGGAGTTGGGGCTCCTAAACGAATTCTGACCGGGTGGATACGAACAGAAACATTCTAGAGTGCAGCTGAGTTGTGACGCTTGTAATGTGGGCAGAGCCTTGGATCCTGACAGCGTGATGAACAGTAACACTGGTACGGGGCCTGGCTACAGGAAGAGTTAGAATAGGATGCAAATTCTATCCTAAGTGAGCAGGACCACTAGAATATATCAGGACGTGGCTGAGCGGCTTGTGAGGTATGAAGAGCTTTTAATTCTGTCGTTTTTGTGCGTATTTTGTTAGATGTAAATATAAATACTATTAATGTTTAATTCGGTGGCACAGTGCTTGCCTGAGTAGGTCCCTGGATTAGAACTCGAGCACTGAAAATAAATCTACAGTAAAATAGTAGCAAACTGAATTCAGTAACTTCTCAAAAGAGTTTTACATCATGACCAACTGAGTTTAACCCTAGAATGTAACGATATTTATGAAAATCGTGTGTGTGTGTGTGTGTGTGTGTGTGTGTGTATGTGTGTGTGTGTGTGAAATTTTCTACCTACTATCATACTAGTCGCATGGTTCGAGTATTAAAGGGGCATAGTTGTGTGTTCATTGCTTTTCTCATTACTATGACAAATTCTCTGACAGAATCGATTTAAGAGAGGAAAGTCTTATTTGTACTAATGGTTTCAGAGAGATTTTCAGTCCATGGTGGTGGGAGAGACATGGTCACAGAACAGATTCATCTATGGCAGAGGAACCATGCAGCTTTCTCACATCACAGCAAACAGCAAGCAGGAAATACTGCTGAAACCAAGGAGAATATGACTTTCAAGGACTTTATTCTAGTAC
The DNA here is from genome assembly GCF_011064425.1 of Rattus rattus. Lineage (NCBI taxonomy): Eukaryota > Metazoa > Chordata > Mammalia > Rodentia > Muridae > Rattus > Rattus rattus. Next base: position 119,530,991 of record NC_046172.1, on the reverse strand, counting down.
CTACTTCCACAAATCAGGCCACCTCCTACAGTCTCCTCCAACCCTCATAAGCCAAATTGAATGCTTTCTTTTTGAAGCTACCTTGATCATGGTGTTTGTCATAGCAGTAGAAAAGTAACTAAGACAATTTTTATCTAAAATCAGGAACAAGACAAAGATACACACTTTCACCATCTATAGTCCACAATTTATTAGAAGTCTTAACCAGAGTAATCAGTAATGTAAGAGTATCTATGTACATAAATCTTACACACATAGACCACCACAACCATACCTATTAGAAGTGACCATGCTGGCATGTTTAAATTTCCCGGATGCTCAAAATGCTGAAGCAAGAGGATTACTTCTGCTCAGGAGTTCAAAGCCAGAGTGAACAACTACCAAAACCTCATTAAAAAAATAAAACTATTAGATCTAAAAGACTAAATTAAATTACAGGATATAAAATAAACACACCAAAATCAGTTCCAATTGTTAGATATCATCAATGAGTAATTCAAAAAAGAAATTGAGAAAAATGCTTCTAATTAGCACTAAAAAGAATAAACTACTTGGGAATAAATCAAAACAAAAGGTAAAAAAGGTTTGTATATTGAGAATTATATAAAACATCTCTGAAATGCTTTAGAGAAGATAACCAAATGGAAAAATAGCTCATGTTCATATATTGAAATGCATAATTATTAAATGATTATCCAAAGGAATTTAAAGATTCAAGGCAATCAAAACCCCCAGTGGTCTTTTTTCATAAATAGAAACACTCATTTAAAAATTTCATATACCTCTAAAAACCTTAAACAACCAAAAAATTGCAATACAATCTTGATAATAAGAACAAACTTCCCACACTCACAGTTTCTACTTTCAATACTTCAAAGCTGGAATAATCCAAAAACTGTAGAGCTGTCATAAGTACAGATATAAAGACCAATGAAGAGCCTCACAATAAATAGCCTAAAAGTGTTCTCTCAATAATTATTTCTTTATGGAGAAAAGGGAGGGGCATGAAGTTCACACTCACAGGATTCAGCTCCATTTCACGTCCTGGAGCCCCTTTAGTACTCGAACCATATATTTTATATTTTTCTCAGCTTACTGTGCCTTTTTAAAATGCTCTTCATGTGGCTTAAACAAAGAACAAAGTCTAAAGTCTATGATGGGCATTTTTGAGACTTCCTTTGTCAATGCAATTAATTTGAGTCTCTTTACCTTAGCCTCACGCAGATTCTTCAGACAAGGACAAAGAGTAGCCATGTTCTTCACTAAAATAATATAAAAACTGCCTCTAGTCCACATACTGAAGATCTTCTTCACTGAAACCTCTTGGGCCATTCCTGCCCAATTCAAATCATATTCCTACTAGGACAGCCCATTAAGCCCCATTTAAAGCATTCCACTCCTTTCCAAATCCAAAGTCCCCAAAGTCTACATTCTTCCAGAAAAAAGCATGGTCAGGTTTATCACAGCAGTATCCACACTGTCATGCTTTTATAACGTACCTGTTCTATAGAAAAATATATTTCTAATGAGTTATTAAAAATCCATGCCTCAACATTTTCAGAAAGTATTAAGGTTGGATGAATACTGATAAAGAACATTTTTAAAATACTCTTATAACAAACCACATGTCAAATCATAATCCTCTGGACAGTGATATTGGTTTACTTCCTCCCTCTTCTAAAAATTTGCTCAGACACGTCCAGGATTAAGGATGACTGAAATTTTTGATATAAACTGCTGGGAAAAGAACAAAATAGTTTTATTTAAATGTATTTGCTTTGGGCTGGAGAGATGGTTCACTAGTTAAGAACACTGACTGCCCTTACAGAGGTCTTGAGTTCAATTCCCAGCAATCACATGGTGGATCACAACCATTTGTAATGGGATCCGGTGCCCTCTTCTGTTGTGTCTGAAGACAGTGACAGTGTAGTCACATATATAAAATAAATTTTAAAAGTCTGCCAACCAACCAGAGCTTCCAGGGACTAAACCACTACCGAAAGACTATACATGGACTGACCCAGGGCTCCAACTGCATATATAACAGAGAGTAGCCTTGTTGGGCACCAGTGGAAGGGGAAGCCATTGGTCCTGCCAAGGTTGGACCCCCAGTGCAGGGGAATATGTGGGGGGCAGTAAGGGGATGGATGGGGGAATACCCATATGGGGGAGGGGAGGGGAGTTTATGGATAGGAAACTGGGAAAGGGGATAACATTTGAAATGTAAATAAGGAAATATATCTAATAAAATGTCTATTTTAAAGTTTAAAAATTAAAAAGTATTTGCTTTACAATAGCTAAATGGTAATTACTTTAGGCAGACAAAAAGCTAAACCTACAAAACAGTCCATTTGATCAATTTCGAGTTGCAAAGCACAACAGTTTCACATACTTCATGATACATAGGGAAAAAGTGAATTCACTACCCAGGGTACATGGTGGTTTGAGTAAGAAGAGAGTAGGGGTGGCTTCATTGGATGAAGTGTGTCACTGAGGTTGGTCTTTGGGGTTGGAAAAGCCCAAGCCAGGCCCGGGTTCTCTGTACCTATGGATCAGGATGTAACTGTCAGCTACTGCCCCAGTGCCTGTCTGCATACTACAGTGCTTGACATTGTGATAATGGACTAAACCTCCCAAACTGTAAGCAAGCCCCAATTAAATTCCGTACTTTGAGTATGTAGGGAACAACCACTCAATTTTCCTCAATATTCTACCTTATTAGGCATATCCATTTATGATTTCATTTTATTTCCTTTGCTAAATTACTAGCCATATCTGTGCTTTAGCAATTAATTGAGCTTATTGGACATGTCTTCATCCTACCTAGATAACAATAACCTTTTGTTTCTCCTCCCCGGTCCTTGCTTCGACTACCATCCATCATTCTTCCATGTGGATTCTAAACCCATAGAAAATCTGCCTGTCTCTATTTGGGTTACTCCTCACATGCTGTGGCTAACAGTCACCCTGGGTAGTAATTATATATAGTGTAGTAGTCACAGTGTTTATTTTCTATCTCCCAGGATCGCTGCCCCTGATTTCTTGATGTGTTGTACCATGAAACTGTTATTGCCAATATTTTGTAATAAATAATGTAAAAAAATAGCAGACAAAATATTGGCAATAGCACTGTATGATTTTGCTGCACCTTACTTAGAAGCTGAAGTCCAGAAGAGAGTATGTGTAGGTTTACATATATGTATGTTGGTGATGGAACCCTCACTCCAGTTAAGTATTCATCCTCCACTGAATCACACTCTCAGTCTCTAATGTGTACCTTTATACTATTTATGAATCCCTTGCACTTTAAATATGCTTTTGGAGTCTATCTGGGGAGTTGGCTTTGTGGCACTACAAAATTAGAATTGGAAAGTTCCTTGATGTTTGTCAAATATTGGGGGAAGGGTGTTATATAAGCTAATGATCAATGAGCCCAGATTCTGTGAGAGAATTTCAAGGCAATATCTTGGAACTACACATGAAGCAACTTTCCAAACGGCATATAGTGTCTGAGAGACAGTTACCTAGCATTGCAGGAGAACAGATTTAGAATAGTGATCCACGTGAGGAGTGGTAACTCTTCAGACCATAGCTTCCTTGTTTTAAGCTGCGCAATGGTTTGCAGCTAAAAACCTGGCATTCAGAAGGAGACAGAATTTGAACTAACTTGTGGATTTCAGTGGGCTAGTATGGTTAATTCCCAATTCTCTGATTAATAATAATAATAATGTATGTTTTTTTGCAAGAACTCTTTCCTTGAAAATACATAAATAATGGCTGGCAGCTCCTTATAAGATCCTAATAGCAAACCAAAGTATGATTCCTTCAAGCTAGGAAATCAGAGTTTATTGCAGAGCACTCTTTTTTTTTTTTTAATCTTTATTAACTTGAGTATTTCTTACTTACATTTCGATTGTTTTTCCCCTTCCAGGTTTCTGGGCCAACATCCCCCTAACCTCCCCCTCCCTTCTATATGGGCTTCCCTCCCATCCCCCCCCCATTACCGCCCTCCTCTAACAATCACGTTCACTGGGGGTTCAGTCTGGGCAGGACCAAGGGCTTCCCTTCCACTGGTGCTCTTACTAGGATATTCATTGCTACCTATGAGGTTGGAGCCCAGGGTCAGTCCATGTATAGTCTTTGGGTAGTGGCTTAGTCCCTGGAAGCTCTGGTTGCTTGGCATTGTTGTTCATATGGGGTCCTCGAGCCCCTTCAAGCTCTTCCAGTCCTTTCTCTGATTCCTTCAACGGGGGTCCCGTTCTCAGTTCAGTGGTTTGCTGCTGGCATTCGCCTATGTATTTATTGCAGAGCACTCTTACAGAGCATGGGTTGTCTACAGAAGTGTGGATGAGTCCAAAGAAGCCTCAGGCAATGTCTTGTCTTCACCCAGGATACGTGGCAGTTTCCTTGTAGCTGCAAAATTAGCCCATCCCCTTCTGTTCACCTTCTCCAGTATTTCCTGAGACCCCTTGGGCTGCAAACAATTAGGTCAGAATTGCATATCAATGGCTAGGAGGAGTGACTGGAAGTCAGATGAAGGTCCAATAGTCCCTATGACTTCATCCTACAAGGAAATGTCAGCACTCTACTGACCTTATCATGATGGGCTCTTGTAAACAGGCACAGCTGATCTTATGAAGATAGTGGATGTTTTGCTCAGAGGACTGTGTTTTACAATAGGCTTTGTAGCTTTGAAGCATTGAAGATGTTTATCTTCATAACATGCTTTGGAAGGAGATGAGTACCATTTGCCTGATTTGACAGATTAAAGCTTCAAATACTTAAATTACCTACGAAAGTTTATACTGCTAACAAGCAAAAGAGCAGAAATTTGGCCTGAGAACCATGTGATTACAAAGTCAAAACTTCAGTGACCATCTGTGCCACAGTAAAGTGAAGGTCTATTTTAATGGAATTCTATACCCCAAGTTGGTGAATCCAAACAGGGCAGCATGAGGCCATTTTGTGTACAGGAATGTATGAATAGTGAATACTGAAGTAAGACTAGAATGTATGAATAAAGAATGACTGAGGTAAGAAGAGGTGTTTCTGTTTATCTGCTCTGGATAACAAACACTGGCCTAATATTAACAGTTTAGAACAACACCTGTTTTACTATCTTACGTTGTTCTCCTGTCTCTGCTGGGACTAAAGGCATGTGCCATCATGCCAGATCCTTCTAACCTTTTCTAACAGTTTCTACAAGGTCGTTTCAGCTTTGCTTAATACAATATCTCCCTTAGTTAGGGTTGCTGGTGCTTTGATGAAATACCATGGCTAAAAGCATAGTTCATTTCACTCACAATTCCACATTCATCATCAAAAGCAGTAAGTACAGGAACCTGGAGGCAGGCGCTGATTCAGAGGCCACAGAGAGATGATGTTTACTGGCTTGCTCATCCTGCTTTCTTCCAGAACCCAGGATTACCAGCCCATGGATGGTATCACTCACAGTGGGCTGAGCCCTCCCACTCACCTGTAGTTAAAAAATCACTCACTAATCAATCCCTAACTAAGAAAATGCCTTACAGACTTATCTACAGTCCCATTTTCTAGAGGCATTTTTCTTTTTTTTCTTTTCTTTTTCTATTTATTTATTTATTTATTTATTTATTTATTTATTTATTTATTTATTTTGAGACTCCTTCTCTCAGATGACTTTAGCTTGTATCAGGTTGACATAAAATTAGCCAGCACAATAACTTAGAGCTGCATTGCCTTTCACCTACTCATCAAGGGTTCATTTGGCTTCCACTTCCACATTGCTGTCCATCAGTGAAAAAAGTCAGGACAGGAACTCAAACAGGACAGGAACCTGGAGGCAGGAGCTGATGGGAGACCATGGAGGTGCTGCTTACTGAGTTCCTTCTAATAGCCTACCTTCTTATAGAACTCAGGACCAGCACCACCCACAATAGCCACCCCCCCCCATTGACCACTAGTGGAGAAAATAGAGGTCATGGAGGAATTTCCCCTCTGAAGACTCTAGCTTGTGTGTCAAGTTCACACACACACACACACACACACACACACACACACACACACACACACAGTAGAGCTTCTGTCTTAGTTAAGGTTTTATTGCAATGAAGAGACACCACAACCAAGGCAACTCTTATAAACAACAAGACTTAATTGGGTCTGGCTTACATTTTTCAGAAATTGAGTCCATTATCATCATGGTGGAAAGCATGGCAGAGTGTGAGCAAACAGTGCGCTGGGGGAGCTGAGAGTTCTACATCTTGATCCTGCAGGCAGCAGCACGGCACTTTTCCTCACTGAGCCCACACTGAATGGAGCCTGAGCATAGAAGACCTCAAAGCCCACCTACACAGTGACACACTCCCTCCAACAAGGCTACACCTCCTAATAGTGCCACTCCCTATGACCAAGCATGCAAACATGCAAATCTACTGTGGGCCATTCCTATTTAAACAACACACTTCCTTCTTTCTTTTTGTTTGTTTAAGAGATAGGATTTTATCCCTTATCCCAAACTAGCCCTGAGTGATGGGATTGCGAAACTGAGCTACCATGCCTTGACTTTTGTTTCATTTCATTTCTTTAGCTTTGTTACAAAGTCTTGCTAGGTAGGCCAGTTAACCCTGAATTCATGATCCTTCGGCTTTAGCCTCCCAAGTACTGGAATTAGAATCGTGTGCCACTATGTTAAGCCATCTTTTTTTATTTTTATATTTTGGTTCTCTATCATTGCATAATAAACCACCCTAAAACTACCCTAGACCAATCACCATTTGATCATCTCACATGGCTCTGTGGGTTTATTGAACTGAATTTTAAATTTTATTTACTTTTATTTTATATACATCAGTGTTTCGCCTGCGTGCATGTCTGAATGAGAGTGTCAGATCCCATGGAACTAGACTTACAAACAGTTATAAGCTGCTATGTGGAAGCTGGTCCTCTGGAAGAGCAGCCAGTGCTTTAAACTACAAAACCATCTCTCCAGCCCCTTAACAAAGTGTTATTTCCTACTGGTCTCCAATGCAATTGCAATCACATGATAACAGGATTGGCTTTGAGTATCTGCATATAACCTATGCACACCCTCCTTCACATTTTAAATATCTCTGGATTAATTGTAATACTGATTACATTGTAAATAGTATGGAATAATTATTATATTGCTATACTAGGGTAATTATTACCAAAAAAGAAGTCTGTAATATTCAGTAAGATGCAATTCCCTTCCCCCACAAAAAATAAATTGTCTGCAATTGGTTAAATCTTATTTAGAGAAAAATCAGAATCTGACAGCTCTTTAATGAGTAAGGCTGAAACTGATCCAACATACTTTCCATAGCATTCTGTTGGTTACCACCACGACATGACAGTCTATATTTAGTGAGCACAGATATTGTACAAGAGCACACAGAACAGTTAGCAGCATGGTTCACTGGGAGCCTCAGAATCTAACTACCATAGATATCTAAAAGCAAATTTACTTACCTCATGAATACTAAAACACAGACTCAGAAAGATAGATACTGGTCTTTTTCATTTCCTAAGTTTTACAAATGGGTGTTTATGTGAGGGTGAATGAGTATAAAGGTCAAGAAACTAGAAGAGAACTCATGAAAGACCATCTATGACCTACCACAAGTTGTGTTCATGGACACTAAAAGCAGTTCTGTATGTAACAGTGAAAACCTAGCAGCAGGCTGGGGTCCACCATCAAAAGAAAAGGGTGAGTACATTCATGTTGTGGGATCCTGTATGTCAGTGAGAAGGATTACATTATACACAAGGATAAATAAAACAAGCTGTAAGAGAAACATAAAAGTATATTCTTGTTTCGTTTTCCATTTCCCATCCTACAGATGAGACCATGGGACCCAGGACCCATCCATGGTAAACCTAGTGATCCACCACCTGCTACACTCCCAGTCCATCATTCTTATAGAGACACCTGCTTCAGAGACAAAATCTTAATGAAATAAAGGGAATGAGTCAGGTATAGTGTGGCACACACCCATAATCCCTGCCCACAGGAAGTGGAATAGGAAAGATGAGTTCAGGGGTAGCCTGACCTACATGAGAACCTGTTAGAAGAAAGAAAGGAGGTAGATATGAGGCAGGGGGCAGAGCAAGGTGGAAGAGGAGGAGGAGGAAGAAGAGGAGGTGGAAAGAGTAGGGAAGGGAATGGACAGGAGGGGAGAAGAGGGGAGGGGAGGGGATGGAGTCAAGTGAATAAGAAAGCAAGTCAAGAGAGGAGTTAATTCAGGCCAAGGAAAAGGGAGTGTCACAAGTCAGGAGCACACAAAGAAACTCCATGGCATTAGTAGTATTATTAAGTTACTGGAAGGGTTCACAAATATTCAGTTTATTATTCACACACACACACACACACACACACACATGCATGCATACATTATTTATATTCTTTCATACATATACTTCACTAATGAATTTTTATTTTATATTTCTAGTTTATAGAACTAGTTTATTTTTCCCATCTCCTATCTCTTCCACTGACAAGCACTATGAACTTGGGCAAGAACTGTGAGAAGATCCTGCCTGGCATCTAGTGGTGCTAAACAAATCCTAGCACCACTGGTGAGCATTGCATTTGGATTACGAAATCCTACAGCATGAATTGATTGGGAAAAGAGGAAGAAAAGGCTGTCTTCTTTCTTGTGTTTGTTTGTTTGTTTGTTTGTTTGTTTGTTTGTTTGAGGCAAGGCCCCTTCTAGTTCGGGCTGTCCTTAACCTTACATTTTTCTGTCCTTCCTGCACACTATTGCTAAGATTGGGTTACAGGTCTGCACCACCAAGCCCACTTTACTGGGTGCTGGGGTCATTGAATCCAGGGTTTTGCCCATACTGGCGCCTATCTGTCATTTCTGATTTCAGACTCATGTTTTCTGTGTCCTTCCCACTTCTCCCCTACTCCTACAAGGAAAAAAAAACCTGTCTTATTTTTAAAGGTCCCTCTACAGCTGTCCTGAAACTCACTATGTAAAGAAGGTTGGCCTCCAACTCATGGAGACTCGCCTTCGTCTGCTGGGATTAAAAGCATGCACCACTAGTCGAGGCTCTAAGCCCCTTTTAAACGACAGCTTCCACCATTATTCCCTTGGTGTTTATGCAACTTGTCCACATGATGGCAGACTAGCCAAAGAGTTGTGAAATGGATACTGGCCTGTGAGGAGCTCCTTTTAATGGGTGGTCAAAACATTATAGAAATCAACCTATTACAGGTTCGTTAATGCAGCCACTAAATAAATTGAGATTGAACCACAAATTCTTGCTTCTCTGCATGTGCATAATATCGACTAGAGCACATTAAGAGGCACATAATGAAACATAATTTCTATTAGTATAGATACGTCCTATAGTTTTTCACTCCTGAAATAGTGTGCTGTGGTGTGTGTGTGTGTGTGTGTGTGTGTGTGTGTGTGTGTGTGTGTGTGTATGTGTAGAGGGGGAAGGAGGGAGTGGGAGAGACACCCTTGAGAGGATGCACACATAAACATGTAGATTTAACCTCAGCCTTCTTCAGCAGAATGTTCTTTCCTAAAGACATGGGCCTAGGGATTATAATCTTTAGACCAATCTTAGTGACCTGCTTTTTATCCAATAACATGAATTTATGGCTTGGGGACCCTGTGGTGTTATCCAGGTTTTTTTACATACAAACCACAAGAATTTGCACTAGGCAGGATCAAAGAGTACAGAACTTAATTCCTGTGACTGAAACAAATCAGGAATATATTGATGCATGTAATGAAATCACCAACAGGGGCAGCAATGCAAACAGCCATGGGAACAAAAAGGACTACAACCCAGGGACTTCTCGGACTTTGATCTTTCTGCTTTTCTTTATGCCAGTTTTCTTCCAACTTAGCTTATACCTAAGAACAAGGACAGCTTTGGTTTCAGTCTTCCTAGACTTATTGTCACCCAAATTAGAGAAACCTTTTAGCCTAAATGGCTTGAAGTTTTGGGGAGAAGACTTCTGATTATTCTCTTCTGAGTCACATACTGAACTATGGACCAAACCATTATGTTCAGAGACAGGAAACAATTATTAGTGACCTAGTTTGAGCCACCTGCCTACTCTTGTAGCAAAAACGGGAGCACACTGTGATTGTTAGGTTTTTTTTTTTCAGAACTACTTGATTGGGATAAAAGGAAGTAATTTTTCCTCTTTGCCTGCTTTTGGGATTCTTTGCCTCCCACTGGGTTGCCTTGTCCAACCGTGATATGAGGTTATGTACCTAGTCCTATTGTAACTTGTAATACCATGTTTGGTTGCCATCCCTGGGAGGCCTGCTCTTTTCTAAAGGGAAATGGAAGAGGAGTGGTTCTGGGGCATAACAGGTGTGAGAGCAGAGTGAGGGGAGAGAAGGGAGTGGAAACTATGGTCAGGATGCAAGAGATGAGGAAATGGATGGATGGACGGGTGGGTGGGTGGGTGGACAGATGGACAGATGGACAGATGGACGGATGAAAAGATAGATTTTTAAAAAGAAGTCATTTTTCAAAATAAAGTTCCTGTTTTAAGCAGATAAAATAACTCATCATGTCTATAAACGGGATAGCATAAGGTTCCACATATAAGTACCTATACGTTTATGATCACATTATTATATTGTCTTAGTCTGAAATCTTAGTAATTTTGTGTCAATTCTCTTTGTACTTCACTGAAATGTATATGAAACTATGTCCCATGCTCTGCACACCATCTTTACCGGGGTGGTAAGAGGATAAAGAAATGAAAGGCACGTTGACTTAGGAAAGCTGGGAAAGGGTGAACTAGGCTCTCTCATGGAGATGCCACAATATCTTGGAAGCTCAGTGTGCTTATTAGAGAGTTGAGAAGGGAAGTATGGTTATTACACTAAGCTAAATAAGGAGGCAGGGTTTACATACATAAAACAAGGAGGCAGAATTATGTACAGTGGAACAGGGAGGTAGCTTTAGCTAATATTAGCAGGAGCAGCCTCTATAGGGGAGCAGTCTCCAAGTCATAAACATCTAATGGTAGAAAGCTATAGCAGCTAATGTTTTGTATACACTGTCAGGATTCACACTTAGACCCCAGGAAGGCTTTGCCACCCCTCTGAGCCACATCCAGATAAGGCTTTGCCACTCCCATGGGGTGAGATATTGGTCCTTGACATTTTCGTGCCCATGTCAACAATGTACTCAGGACTTCACTTGCTCTCTACGGCTCTGCATCTGTAAGTCCCTAAACCTCTACCTTTTTTTGTTTTGTAAAGGCTAATACTAGACTTGAGCAGCCACCATTGACATTATGTCTTGAGCTCTTTTGTCACCTTTTCTGGCCCCCATCTTTTCAGTCCCTGATTCCCGCTTTTATTGCCATAGGTGATGTCTGGTGGCTATATTTCCTTACAAAGAATCAGAAATAGATATCTGAAGGCCTACTTAATCACCCTGCCATTCAATTGTCCTTTCTATAGTGATGACTCTAAAATGTCTGGAATATGTCACTGATTCTCTAAGATGACCATGACACCCAACAACAATAGCTATTTTTTGTTATGTATATGATCTTGTGCATACTAAATAAATGCTCTCTGACCTACATCCCCACATCCCCAGCCCCAAAGCTAAGATTTCTTTGTTGTTTCTTATGTGATGGCTACCATACTAAGTTTCATACATGAATAATTTAACTTTGTTTTTATGTTTTTATTTAGAAGCTTCTATTATTTTCCCCTTCAAAAATGACAGCATAAAATACAGAAACATTAATGTCCCCAAAAGTCATCAAACTCATAAAATTGCCATGTAACCTTCATGATATGCATCTTCAGAAAATTTCCATGATCTCAGACTAGAATTCTGTCCTCGTTCAAAAATAATTTTCTATATTCCACACTACCAATTCCTTAGCTGCAAGCATGCTGCTTTGTGTCTCTGTGGATGTGATCATTGTAAGTATGTGATATAAGTGGAGTCACAGCATCTGATTTTTCTGTTACTGTAATAGCTTTAAGGTTCATTGACATTCTTCTCTAAAGTTCGATAGCATTTTATTGAATGAATGTAACCTATTTCATTTATCCTTGTAACCACTGATAAACACTTATTTGAGTATTTCTACCTTCTGGCTATTATGAGAACTACTACTATGACCATCAGAGTATGCATAGTTGTGAACAAAAAGAATACTGAAAACAATACCACCAAATATCCCATTTATATGTAGCATGCATGTGTGTTCATCTTGTACATACATGGATATTCAAGTTAGAGTCCAAAAGTGATTTTGGAGGGCTGGAGATATGGCACAGTCGTTAAGAGCACATGCTTCTCTTGTGAAGGTCCTGAATTTGGATTCCAGCAGCTGCACTGGATTGCTCACAACCACCTGTAACTCCAGCTCCAAGGGACACCTCTGATCTCCATGGACACTTGAACTCACATGTACATACCTACACACACTCACACATAATTTAAATAAATATCTTTTCAACAGGATCTAAGTGATGTACATCAAATATTTGAGTCATTATCTCTAGAAGGAGAATAGAGTGGGGAAGGAAATGAGTATATTAATTTTATTACTCCTATGTTTTTGTATTTTTCCCAGTAAAAGAATAGAATGATATCTATCTTAAGAAATTTTAAAATGTAGTAAAATAATGATGGTGATTTTTGGCATCTGCAGACTGAGAGTAAAATATATTTAAAGAATTTCTCAAAAGGTCAGAATACAAGGGACACAAGAAACTGGAAATGACTGTGTGAGTTGAAATTTTTTATAAAGTGGACATATTATTTTCTAATTAAAAATACCTAATTAGAAGAATGTAGCCAGATGTGGTGGCTTTTGGCTGTAATCACAATACTAAGGAATCTGTGGGAAGAGGATTACAAGTTAGAGAATGCCCTGGGCTATAGTATGCGTTCAAAGTCTACATAATAAGACCCTGTTTCAAACAAATACAGTCAGCTCTGAGTAGCAGTACATAGCAAGCTCCAGGCAAACCAGGACTACATAGCAAAACCTTGTCTCAAACTAACAGCAAAAATCAAATAGGAAAAGTTTGAAGGCTCTCGATAACATTGTAATGTCAATTGAGGACCAGAGCGGGGCAGTAGAGAGCCATGAGGATGCAGTGACAGAACCGTGATTAGGGTAAAACTTCGAATTCTCAGGATAAAAGTACTGTTATCTTCAGGGTAAAGGTGCTGATAAGACACTGTGAACAAAACAACCAAATATAAAATACAAAATTAAAGATCACCAACTGCTCAGCTCTGGAGAACCAAGGGAGAGAAATCTGCATCAGATATCACTAAGAAACATGCAACAGTGACCAGATAATCTTAAAAGATTCATAGGTGTCTGGAGGCCATGGATCTATTTAGAAACTTCCAGCTGAGTCACCGAATCCTGTATTTTACTTGCTATTGCTATAATAAAAATAGCCTTGCAGACCAAAGATGTATGGCTGGGATTAGCGTAAGTACAGGTTCAAGATAATCTTTAAGATGTGTGATATGGTGCTGGAGAAATGTCTCAGCAGTTAAGAGTGTTTGCTGCTCTTCCAGAGAATTACAGTGTAATTCCCAAAACTTACATGGAGTCTCATAAATGCCTATAACTCAAGCCTCAGGGTATCCTATGCCCTCTTCTGAACACACAAGCAGGTGCGCACACGCGCTCGCGCGCACGCACACACACACACACACACACACACACACACACACACACACACGATATTCCTGGAATGTTTGTACTTTTATTTTTTACAGTACTTCATTAAAATATCATTTATCTTAACAAATCAGTTGGTAGACATCCCTTAAATTATGTGTACTAGTTAAGCATCTCACTAGGACTAACCCTAATCCTGGTAACAATAAATTAATAACAACAGACAATGTAAAGCAAAACTTGAAGCTAGAAAATGCATATGATAACAGATGCGGTGGCTCATGCAAGTAATGCTAGCAATCAGGGCTGAGACTGAAGGATCACTGTGAATCCGAGGCCAGCCTGGACTACAAAGCAAGTTCCAGGCCAGCTTGTGCTACAGAATCATACCATGTAAAATATCCTTTATTCACCTGATATAATTGTCATCTCAGCAGGCTTAGCTGAATAAGCTCACCCTTTCTAGTTTTTTTTTTTTCTTTCTCTGAACTCTGGCTATCTGGATCAACTCAAATGTTCTGGCCCAAACTGCTCTCATGCTGATTGACTCAATCTGACTTCTCTCAGGTTATCACTGAGTTGCTCTGCTTGGCCTCAAACTAACTCTGGCAATTTGTTCTAATCTTCTGGCTTCTTCTTATTCTCTGCCTTCACCTGCCTTTACTGTATGAACAGAAGGGAACTGAACTCAACTCCATTGCACTGCCTGTTGTGCTGACTGGATTAACTGAACTCTCATCAGACCAACTTCTACTTTAGAGGCACCAGCAAAGGATAAATGCGGGTTCTATTTTCCAACGGATAGTTTCCTCTTTCATTTGCTCATAGTTCTTCCATTTTCCAGAGTTCAGTTCCAGTATCATTTGCACAATGTAATTGGCCCTAGACCTCCTTAATAAAACCAAAGCTGCTATTCTCAGCTCTACTAGCACCCTTAACCCACAAGTGTTTCCCCCCAACACAACTCTCTCTACCATTGAAGCCTCCAGAACACAGAAGTCCTGCTTGTGAATTGAGTACTACCAATTCATGATGACACAACTCAAAATAACAAGAGCGAATCCATTTGAGTGCATGCATTCTGCTTCCCCATTGCCACGTATCTGTAGTGTACAGCCACCTCTCCAAGAGAAAGATCTTACATACAGAGCTCCTTTGTCTGTATGCTGATACAGAAACCAGGGCAGGCAAAAATAGTCTAAACAAAGAGAGGCCATGTAATGTGCTATGTAACTCCTGATATCTCTGTTTTAGGAGCTTGGGCTCAGAGCCCTGAGATGAGTCAGCTCTTTGAATAGTTATATGCTGGTCCATTAGTCATACACTGACAGAATGTGGTTTTCAGAGAAAACTCCTCAGCAAATTGAATGCTCTCTTATACAGTAGCTCTGATTAACGTCTATTTCCCAAGTAGGATTAATTATGATTAATTTCTTAATGAATATATCACCTAGCATAGAAATAGCTTTATCGTTAAAGAAAATAATCTTCTCATTATCCAGAGAAAGGCACAGTTCCTATCATAACACATCTGATAGTTTCTTTAGTTTCTCCATTTCCTACAGTGTGCTTCCAGCCTTCCTTACTGGCCTCAGACCTCTCCCCTACCTCCTTGAAAAATGTCTTGTACTTTTCCATTGCACAATCCCATTTTGTGCATATATGACATTTTTCTCTGTCCATTTTTCTGTTGTTAGATGCCAAGGTTGGTTCTGTAACACAATTATTGTGAAAAGAATGTTCAATAAATATTGTTGTGAAAGTATCCCTTTGCAATAACGTTGTTGACCTTGGGACCCTCTAGGTAAATACATAATAGTGGTATAGCTAGGATATGACAGGGTTATATCTTTAAAGTAAATTATATGCTTACATAAAAATGGCTTTTGGGGCTTACTGTACGAGGTCATAAAAAGAGCAATATCTTGGTTATTTGGATTCTGTAAGAAGTTAAGAAAGGTAATCCTTCAGAACAACTAATTTCAACTTTATAATTCAAATGCAATATACATTTATGATGTCTTAGAACAAAAATTTCTACCCATTCATTTAAGTTTTTATTGTAGTATTTTTATGCTTTTGCCTTCTTATCTCTTAGTGTTGATAGTGTCTGAGTTAATGTTTAAATGTCAACTACGTAGCATCCCTCTTTTCCCTAAGGTCAATTTCTTTTTTTTTTTATTTCATCCACCAGAATTTTACTTCATTTCATGATTAAATTCTTTTCTATGTATACCCCACTAAATTGATTTGGCAGAAAATACTGTGATAATTTTGGTTGCTAGTATTCAGTTCTCTTTTTAAAAAATTAAATATTGATAGTATTTGAGTTTCAAACATAGTATACATTCATGAATAATATGTAGGTACTGATTTAAAGAAAGCTAAATAAATTTGATCTTGTCCTTAGAAAAAGCAAGTTGCATGGGCCATGGGGTGCGAGCAAGTAGGCTGCATTCTTCCATGTTGTTTGCTTTAGTTTCTTAGGGTCCATGATTCACTGAAGAATGATACACCAGGATCAGATAGCATGCAAAAGCAAGGAGCATTTATTCTGCAGAATTTCCTGCATGCAGGGGTCTTCCCATTCAGGAATGGAGACGCCTAGTGGGCTTGCAGGCACAGCTTTTATTGTCAGGGGTGTCTCAGCTTGATTGGTCATCTCTATCTCTAGGGGTCTGACTAATTCTACAATTGGTTAGGCTCGGGAGATCTACCTATTCATTCTAGCTACTTACTCTTATTTCAGGCCAGATGGTAAGGTGTCCTAAGATTGGCTTCCAATGGCTGTGGTTGGCTGAACACCGGCTCCCAAATCTGGCTTCTCCTTTCTAGGAAACAGAGACTTAGGCCTAGTTTCCCAAACTGTTAGTTTGCAACCTGTCGTGGAGTCAGCCTAGCTCTGAGCTTAGTCCCTTCAAGTTCCTGCCTTGAATTTATTGGACTGTGACTCTTAAGCCCAGATAAACCCTTTCCTCCTCCAAGTTTGTTTCGATCAGTGTTTTATCACAACAATAGAGAAGCAAACTAAGCAATCAGACAACAAAAGGAGGTCAAGGGGATACAGATCGGAAAAGAAGAAGTCAAAATATCACTATTTGCAGATGATATGATAGTATATTTAAGTGATCCTAAAGTTCCACCAGAGAACTACTAAAGCTGATAAACAACTTCAGCAAAGTGGCTGGGTATAAATTAACTCAAATAAATCAGTAGCCTTCCTCTACAAAGAGAAAAAGCCGAGAAAGAAATTAGGAAACGACACCTTCAATAATAGACCCAAATAATATAAAAAGTACCTCGGTGACTTTAACCAAGCAAGTAAAAAAGATTTGTACAATAAGAACTTCAAGACTCTGAAGAAAGAAATTGAAGAAGACCTCAGAAGATGGAAAGATCTTCCATGCTCATGGATTGGCAGGATTAATATAGTAAAAATGGCCAATTTACCAAAAGCGATCTACAGATTCAATGCAATCCCCATCAAAATACCAATCCAATTCTTCAAAGAGTTAGACAGAACAATTTGCAAATTTATCTGGAATAACAAAAAACCCAGGATAGCTAAAACTATCCTCAACAATGATAGGACTTCTGGGGGAATCACTATCCCTGAATTCAAGCAGTATTACAGACCAACAGTGATAAAAACTGCATGGATTTGGTACAGAAACAGACAGATAGACCAATGGAACAGAATTGAAGACCCAGAAATGAACCCACACACCTATGGGCACTTGATTTTTGACAAAGGAGCCAAAACCATCAAATGGAAAAAAGATAGCATTTTCAGCAAATGGTGCTGGTTCAACTGGAGGTCAACATGTAGAAGAATGCAGATCGATCCATGCTTATCACCCTGTACAAAGCTAAAGTCCAAGTGGATCAAGGACCTCCACATCAAACCAGACACACTCAAACTAATAGAAGAAAAACTAGGGAAGCATCTGGAACACATGGGCACTGGAAAAAATTTCCTGAACAAAACACCAATGGCTTATGCTATACTAAGATCAAGTATCGACAAATGGAATCTCATAAAACTACAAAGCTTCTCTAAGGTAAAGGACACTGTTGTTAGGACAAAACGGCAACCAACAGATTGGGAAAAGATCTTTACCAATCCTACAACAGATAGAGGCCTTATATCCAAAATATACAAAGAACTCAAGAAGTTAGACTGCAGGGAGACAAATAACCCTATTAAAAAAATGGGGTTCAGAGCTAAACAAAAATTACAGCTGAGGAATGCTGAATGGCTGAGAAACACCCAAAGAAATGTTCAACATCTTTAGTCATAAGGAAATGCAAATCAAAACAACCTGAGATTCCACCTCACACCAGTGAGAATGGCTAAGATCAAAAACTCAGGTGACAACAAATGCTGGCAAGGATGTGGAGAAAGAGGAACCCTCCTCCATTGTTGGTGGGATTGTAGACTGGTACAACCATTCTGGAAATCAGTCTGGAGGTTCCTCAGAAAATTGGACATTGAACTACCTGAGGATCCAGCTATACCTCTCTTGGGCATATACCCAAAAGATGCCCCAACATACAACAAAGACATGTGCTCCATTATGTTCATAGCAGCCTTATTTATAATAGCCAGAAGCTGGAAAGAACCCAGATGCCCTTCAACAGAGGAATGGATGCAGAAAATGTGGTACATCTATACAATGGAATATTACTCAGCTATCAAAAACAATGACTTTATGAAAATCATAGGCAAATGGATGGAACTGGAAAATATCATCCTGAGTGAGGGAACCCAATCACAAAATACACTCATGGTATGCATTCACTGATAAGTGGATATTAGCCCAAATGCTCGAATTATCCTAGGTGCACAGAACACATGAAACTCAAGAAAGATGTGGATGCTTCTCTCCTTCTTTAAAGGGGGAACAAGAATACCCTTTGGAGGGAATAGGGAGGCAAAGTTTAGAACAGAGGCTGAAAGAACGCCCATTCAGAGCCTGCCCCACATGCGGCCCATACATATACAGCCACCCAACTAGATAGGATGGATGAAGCAAAGAAGTGCAGGCCGACAGGAACTGGATGTAGATCTCCTGAGAGACACAGCCAGAATACAGCAAATACATGAGGCTGAATGCCATCCATTAAACCACTGAACTGAGAATAAGGACCCCTTTGAAGGAATCAGAGAAAGGACTGAAAGAGCTTGAAGGGGCTTGAGATCCCATATGAACAGCAGTGCCAACCAACCAGAGCTTCCAGGGACTAAGCCACTACCCAAAGACTATACATGGACTGACCCTGGGCTCCAACTGCCACAGGTAGCAGTAAATAGGCTAATAAGGGCACCAGTGAAGGAAGCCTTGGTCCCAGCCAAGGCGGACCCCAGTGAACGGGATTGTTGGGGAGGCAGTAATGGGGGAGGATGGGAGGGAACACCCAGAGAGGGGAGGGGGGGCTAGGGGGATGTTGGCCTGGAAACTTGGAAAGGGATAACATTTGAAATGTAAATAAGAAATACATGATTTAATAAAGATGGAAAAAAAGAAAATATATTCAACCATGAGTTGCTTTTGGTCATGGTGTTTTATCACAGCAATAGAAAAATAACTAAGAAACAAACTCCTATCTCTTTCTCGGCTCTCAATCACTCTGAAACCCGCTGAGCTCTGCTTTCTGACTCCACTGCTCCACTGAATATTTTGGGCATTTCATTTGCTTTCCTGGATCAGCCTCTTTTTATCCAAATTCTAAATACACAGATTCTCGGAATTTGGTCTTGGGCATTCTCCTTTATCTTTCTCTCTCTCTTGGTTGTTCCTATCCACTTCTACAAACTTGAATTAGCATCTAGATTGAGTTTCTGACATAGATCTGTGAATAGAATTTGCATATAAACAGTAGATAAAAACATAATTTTTAGCCAGGCATTGGTGTCACATTGAATCCCAGCCCTCTGGAGTCAGAGGTAGGTGAATTTCTAAGTCTGAGGCCAGCCTGGTCTGGAGAGTAAATTCCATGATAGGCAGGGCTCTGTGGACAAAGCCTGTTTTGAAAAAACCAAGATCAAACCAACCAAACAAACCAACCATACTTTTTGTGTGTGTGTGTGTGTGTGTGTGTGTGTGTGTGTGTGTTTGTGTGTGTGTGGGGGTATGGGTATATATTGTAACCATGTATGTGCAGGCCTGAAGTCAACCATAGTTGACTTTCATCAAGTACTGTCTTTCATGTCAATCATCACATGGTTTCTTGAGACAGGGTCTCTCATTGTCCTGGAGGTCACCAATTCGTCTAGGCTGGCTGGACAGTGAGCCTCAGAGATCCATTTGTCCCTATCTTCTTGGCACTGGTATTACAAGGCAATCATTCCCAGTTTTTGCTTAAAGGGCTACTAGGGATCTAATGTAGATCCTTGTGGTTATGCTGCAAGCACTTTATTGACTCATCTTCAAGGATAAAAATGTTAACTTTTCTATTTAGTAATCATTAGTGAATAGCTAATATTTCTTTCAATTATTATTATAGAGAACAAGTCAATATATATGACTTCATCATTAATAGAAATCACAAATATTTCAATATATTGTAGTTGTTGCTGATAGATTAAAATAATATTGATACTTATTTCAGCTTGTAGGTATTATTAGATTTACCCTCAGATCTCTTTATTTAATTAATTAACAAACACATATGTTACTACATCACAATATCTCTATTTGATAATAGTATCTCAGCATGATTTCTGTTCTTTATAGTCCTTTCACTTGATTCATTTTTAAATATTATTCTGAGAAAAGGCCCATAGGCTTCCTAGCCTTCTAACAGCACAAAGAATGTCAGGAAGCCCTCTTCCAGATGCTGATGACCTGACTAGATCATGGACGTCTGTATTTGAATATCTTATGGAAATCTCAAACAAAACTCCAGATGGAACTTAGCTCTTCTTCCAACCTCATTCACTTCAGATCTCACTTCCTGGCTCCTCTATTTAATGAGAGGGATAAATTGCCCACATCTACATCCTGAGCACCTCTAAGATTCCTTTCCATCATCCCACCAGTAATTCAGAGGAAAAATACAAGACTTTAGCTTCTTCAACATTTCTCAGATTCATCCATTTTTCTTTATTCTCAACACCTCAGTTTTGGTAATCATGTTCTCTTTCTTTCTAAATAGTCTGCCTACAGAGTGACTTCCTTACTGGTACACACTTTCCAAACACTGTTAGAATGATAATTTCAACATATGTTACTTAACATGAAGATAGTCACTTTACATTATCATACTTGTGTACCCTACATGGTATAAGTTACTTGAGTGGTAATTTAGAGATCTAGAGCATTAATCTTGGTGTCTGGTACATAAAAATACTCTGTAAATGGTGTTTATATGAACTCAAGTTACTACATCTGTAGTAAAGATCCTGCAGACTGCTTGACCTTGGCTAAATAGTCTTATGACTATACATACATGGAATGCTGTAGGTAGACAGACAAATTTAGTCACTGTTATCCTCTATTTTCAATGTTTTAATTAACTAAATGTAAATTTTGACAATTTCATGCATGGTTAAATCTATTCTGATTACCCTTACTCCCTGTGCTGACTAGTTGTTGTTTTGTTGTTGCTGTTGTTGTTATTGTTGTTGTTGTTGTTTTTACTTGACGCAAGCTACAAGCATCTGAGAAAAGGAAACCTAAATTAAAAAATGTTTCCATAATATCCGGCTGTATAAAATTTTCTTAATTAGTTATTAATGTGGAAGGTCTCAGCTCACTGTGGGTAGTACCATCCCTGGCTTGGTGGTCCTGGTTGCCCTAAGAAAACAAGCTAGTAAGCAGCATACCCCCATGGTTGTTTCAGTTCTGCTTTCAGACTCTTGGCTTGAATTTCTTCCCTCACTTACCTTCATGATGGACTGGGATATAGAATGTAAACTAAAATAAACCCTTTCCTCCCCAAATTACTTTTGGTCATGGTATTTTATCACAGCAAAAGAAACCCTAATTAAGAAATGACTTCCTTTATCTCTCTCTACCATGTAGTTGTCGGTATTGGTGAATGTTTAGGAATTGTTTTTGACAGGACCTTACTGTTTCACCAGCTGACTTTAAATGCATGAGTTTCCTGCCTTGGCTTCCAAATGCTAGAATTATAAGAATGTAGCCCCAAGCATGATTCTTTAATCCATTTTAATAGTTATTTACAGGCTAAAGAGATTGCTCAGCAATTAAAGTGCACACTGCTCTTGCAGATGACCCAAGTTAAGTTCCCAGAAGCCACACTAAACAATTCATAACCACTTGTAATTCCAGCTCCAGGGAAATCTGCTGTCTCTGACCTCCAAATGTCATATGTTTTTAATACATATATTTGATCATAATTAATCCTAAAACTCTCAACTTTTTCTGATATCAACGCTAGAGTTTCATCTAACTTCAGATTAGAAATAAGTAAAATTTAACATATAATTCATCCAAAAGTAAATTTTCTCTATAACTCTGACTGTATAAAACCAAATTTATATTCTTTCAAAATACAATGCTGGTGGAAAAGACATTACTCTTCTAAACAGAAAAACCTGGGGCATAAAGGGAAGATGTAGCTTTCAAAAAGTTCATAGATCAATGTTTCTTAAAATTTGGCTATTCATGACCCCTTTCTAGATGAAAATTTTTTTACACAAATCTAGGTGTAAAAGTATCTAAATGAAGTATATAGGTATAAATCAAACATATATTGATAATAAATTAGAGTGAAATTTACTTCGAAAATTTTCTTGTTATACATAAAACATTTTATTCTGAGCCAAATATGAACGATCATGCCCCAAGAATTCATTATTCTAGTTTTCCAGAATAGCTTGTCCTACCATGTAACAGATTACAGAACCTTTTACTCTGTAAAGGAAATATGAGAGGAAATACAGGAAGAGTGGGGGAGCAGGGATTGAAGGGAAGGTCTTCCAGAGACTGCCCCACCTGGGGATCCATCCCATATACAGACACCAAACCCAGTCACTAGTGCTGATGCCAAGAAGTGCATGCTGACAGGAGCCTGATACAGCTGTCTCCTGAGAGGCTCTGCCAGAGCCTGACAAATACAGAAGCAGATGCTCCCAGAAAACCATTGGACTGAGAATGGGGACCCCAATGGAGAAGTTAGAGAAAAGACTTAAGGAGCTGAAAGGGTTCACAACTCCATAGGAAGATAAACAATATCAACCAACCACATCCCACGGAGCTCCCAGGGACTAATCCACCAACCAAAGAATGCACTTGGACAGACCCATGGCTCCAGCTACATATGTAGCAGAGGATGGCCTTGTCTGGCATCAATAGGAGGAGAAGTCCTTGGTCCTGTGAAGGCTTGTTTCCCCAGTGTAGGGAAATGCCAGGGTGTTGAGGTGGGAGTGGGTGTGTGGGAGTGGCAGCATCTTCATAGAAGCACGGGGACAGGGAGGGAAAATGGGAGAGTGGGGAAAGGGAGTAACATTTGAAATGTAAATACATAAAATATCCAATAAATACCCCCCAAATAAAAAAATACATGACTAGAAGAATGAAATATAATCATGTTTTCTCTCAGCTATGCAATATAAACTTAAATTTTATGTGTGTTATATGTATGTCAGTATACTAATTGTTTTTTGTAAACTTTACAAAAGCCAAGATATATCTGGGAACAAGGAATCTTAACTGAGAATGTGCCTCTAGAAGATTGTCATGTAGCGAATCTGTGGAGTATTTTCTTGAGTAATGATTCACATGGGAGGGCCTTGCTGATTGTGGGTAGGTACCACCCTAGTCAGATGGTCCTGAATTTTATAAGAAAGATGTATGAGCAAGCCATGGTCAAGAAACTACTAGTGAAGTGTTCATCCATGGCTTCTGCTTCAATTTCTGCTTCAGGTTCTTCCTTGGGTTCCCTGCTAACTTTCTTTAATGATAGACTGTGATGTGTAACTGTAAGATTAAATAAATCATTTCCTCCCCATGTTGCTTTTGGTCATGGTGTTTTATCACAGCAATAGAAATCCTAACTGAGATGGTAGAACATGAAACTAGAAAAATGATTTCAGGGGTTGGGGATTTAGCTCAGCAGTAGAGCGCTTGCCTAGCGAGCGCAAGGCCCTGGGTTCGGTCCCCAGCTCCGGAAAAAAAAATGATTTCAGATGGAGGAAGAGATCTAAAGGGAGGGAAGAAGATAGAACAAGGGAAAATAATGACACATACATGACATGAAAACAGAAGGTGCAGAAGGGAATCACTAAGACATGGGGAAGCCAGAAGAGATAGTAGGGGGAACAAAGAAGAGTAAATTAAATTGACTCTCTCTCTCTCTCTCTCTCTCTCTCTCTCTCTCTCTCTCTCTCTCTCTCTGTGTGTGTGTGTGTGTGTGTGTGTGTGTGTGTCGCATGCAGAGAAAGTGAGCATCCTTCTTAAATGTCCTCTGTATAGGCTGAAGAAGAAGGTGTGATCCAGATTAAATGTGGATCTTCCCATCTCCAAAGATCTGCATTAGAAGTGTGTTTTCATACTTGAAATGACTTAATTAAGAAAAACAAACCCCTCGCAAGTGTATCCAGCTGCTTGCATTTTAGTTAATTCTAGATGTAGTCAAGTTGACAACCAAGAATAGTCATCAATCTTGGTTTTAGGGTCAGTGGGTACTAGAGTTTTGTCAAACGTAGCACTATATTCCAAGGGATATATATGGTTATACATAACATATATAATAAATGGTTATAATATATATAAATATGTATAATAAATAAGATAGTAAATGGGTCTTAAAAGTGGTTCAGGATAACCTGAGGTAATTCTGACTCCTTATTCCCAATATTCTCTCTCTCTACCATCATACGGTTCTACTCAACCAAGGTCAAGTCTGAAAAATTAATTTTGATAAAGCATCTTCAGAACTTCAATTTATAGCTCCATAATATATTCTACAGGACTACTAGGGTCCTCACTTCTGGATTTACCAGAATTGCAGTCCCTTCTCTATACCTCTGAATAACCCACTCAAAAAGTCCTTCTATGAAGGAGTCAACTCACTATTCATTTGCTAAACCCCACCTCGCACCTTTTGCTCTGTGTCTCTGGACTTGTTGAAAACAAGGTGATGGCCTTGGTTACTATTTGGATATAAAATGTCCCCTACAGTCTTAAGAATTTTGAACACTTGGTTCCCTTCTAGTGGTGTTTTGAGAAGTTTGTAGCACTTAAAGGAAATGCAGTGTAGCTGGTAAAGTGGATCTCGGGGAAGCAAGCTTTGAATGTGATAGTTATTTCTGCTTCCTGGTTGGCTCATGTATCAAGTTCTCTTTGTGTCCTAGTTGGGCTGTACACACACACACACACACACACACACACACACACACACACACACACACAGGCAAACAGGCACATTCATATATACATTTAGATGGATGGGGCAGAGTCGAATGCCACCACCTTATTTCTTCTCTCTGGCCTTTTTATACCTTCTTAGACAAAGTTCTTTAGAAAAATTACCTTATATGCAAAATATTATACAAAAGAGGAGTCACAGAGGATTGTTGATAGAAAATCCAACACAGTGTTTCATTCCATAAGCTCATTATAACTTCAAAGCAATAGTTTCACATGGCTTTGCTTTATCATAAACTGCGTGAAATGGAACTTAGGGGTTCTTTTCATCTGTTTGAATGAGTTTTGCTGAGGTAAACATATGAAGGAACGTTTCACTGAAAGCAACCCAGGTGAAAGGATGTTTTGCTAAAGCAAGCACATGCAAGGACACATGATGAAGGATTCTTCACTAACAACATGCATGTATTGGTTCACCTTACAGTGCGTAGTTGAGCTCTATTTGTTGTGACTCCATGGAGAAACACCAAACACTTCTGGTGGTGTGCTGGCAGTTTCTTGCCACTGCCATGGTCCTGGGCCAATGGCCAGGGTGCTATCAGCTGATACGGACTCACATGGAGTTTTTTTTTTTTTTTTTTTTACTCAAATTCTTCTAGATTTTTTGTTGTTTCAGTGCATACGAAGTTGAAAATTGTCCTTTTTTTTTTTCAGTTTATTTTTTTTTATTATGAATTAACTGAATATTTCTTATAAATTTGAAAATGTTATTCTTTTCCCCTTTCCCTCCCCACTTCCTTATTTGGGTATTATTAACCCCCCTCCCCCCATTACCTCCCCGACAGTCTAGTTCACTGGGGGTTCCAGTCTTAGACCCAAACTTCCCCCTTCCACTGGTGCTCTTACTAGGATATTCATTGCTACCTATGAGGTCAGAGTCCAGGGTCAGTCCATGTATAGTCTTTTTAGGGTAGTGGCTTAGTCCCTCAAAGTTCTGATTTGTTTGTCGTGTTGTACATATGGGGTCCCAACCCCCCTTCAAGCTCTTCCAGTTCAGTCTCTGATTCCTTCAATTGGGGGTCCTATTCTCCAGTTCAGTGGTTTGCTGGCATTCCTCTGTATTTGCTGTATTCTGGCTGTGTCTCTCAGGAGCGATCTCCACTTCTGCACTTCTTTGCTTCATCCATCTTTATCTAATTGGGTGGCTGTATATATAAGGGCCACATGTCTTCCAGGCTCTGAATGGGTGTCCTTCAGTCTCTGTTTTAATTTTGCCTCTCTCTTCCCTGCCAAGGGTATTCTTGTTCCCCTTTTAAAGAAGGAGTGAAGTATTCACATTTTGATCATCCGTCTTGAGTTTCATTTGTTCTAGGCATCTAGGGTATTCAAGCATTTGGGCTAATAGCTACTTATCAATGAGTGCATACCATGTATGTCTTTCTGTGATTAAGTTGCTCACTCAGGATGATATTTTCAGTTCCAACCATTTGCCTCTTAATTTCATAAAGTCATTGTTTTTGATAGCTGAGTAATATTCCATTGTGTAGATGTACCACATTTTCTGTATCCATTCCTCTGTTGAAGGGCATCTGGGTTCTTTCCAGCTTCTGGCTATTATAAATAAGGCTGGATGAACATAGGAGCACGTGTCTTTTTTATATGTTGGGGCATCTTTTGGGTATATGCCCAAGAGAGGTATAGCTGGATCCTCAGGCAGTTCAATGTCCAATTTTCTGAGGAACCTCCAGACTGATTTCCAGAATGGTTGTACCAGTCTGCAATCCCACCAACAATGGAGGAGTGTTTCTTTCTCCACATCCTCGCCAGCATTTGCTGTCACCTGAGTTTTTGATCTTAGCCATTCTCACTGGTGTGAGGTGAAATCTCAGGGTTGTTTTGATTTGCATTTCCTGATGACTAAAGATGTTGAACATTTTTTTAGGTGTTCCTCAGCCATTCGGCATTCTTCAACTATGAATTCTTTGTTTAGCTCTGAACTCCATTTTTTAATAGGGTTATTTGTCTCCTTGTGGTCTAACTTCTTGAGTTCTTTGTATATTTTGGATATGAGCTCTCTATCTGTTGTAGGATTGGTAAAGATCTTTCCCCAATCTGTTGGTTGCCGTTTTGTCCTAACCACAGTGTCCTTTGTCTTACAGAAGCTTTGCAGTTTTATGAGATCCCATTTGTCGATTCTTGATCTTAGAGCATAAGCCATTGGTGTTTTGTTCAGGAAATTTTTTCCAGTGCCCATGTGTTCCAGATGCTTCCTAGTTTTTTCTTCTATTAGTTTGAGTGTGTCTGGTTTGATGTGGAGGTCCTTGATCCACTTGGACTTAAGCTTTGTACAGGGTGATAAGCATGGATCGATCTGCATTCTTCTACATGTTGACCTCCAGTTGAACCAGCACCATTTGCTGAAAATGCTATCTTTTTTCCATTGGATGGTTTTGGCTCCTTTGTCAAAAAAATCAAGTGACCATAGGTGTGTGGGTTCATTTCTGGGTCTTCAATTCTGTTCCATTGGTCTATCTGTCTGTCTCTGTACCAATACCATGCAGTTTTTATCACTATTGCTCTGTAATACTGCTTGAGTTCAGGGATAGTGATTCCCTGAAGTCCTTTTTTATTGTTGAGGATAGTTTTAGCTATCCTGGGTTTTTGTTATTCCAGATGAATTTGCAAATTGTTCTGTCTAACTCTTTAAAGAATTGGATTGGTATTTTGATGGAGATTGCATTGAATTTGTAGATCGCTTTTGGTAAAATGGCCATTTTTACTATATTAATCCTGCCAATCCATGAGCATGGGAGATCTTTCCATCTTCTGAGGTCTTCTTCAATTTCTTTCTTCAGTGTCTTGAAGTTCTTATTGTACAGATCTTTTACTTGCTTGGTTAAAGTCACACCGAGGTACTTTATATTATTTGGGTCTATTATGAAGGGTGTCGTTTCCCTAATTTCTTTCTCGGCTTGTTTCTCTTTTGTGTAGAGGAAGCCTACTGATTTATTTGTGTTAATTTTATACCCAGCCACTTTGCTGAAGTTGTTTATCTGCTTTAGTAGTTCTCTGGTGGAACTTTTGGGATCACTTAAATATACTATCATATCATCTGCAAATAGTGATATTTTGACTTCTTCTTTTCCTATCTGTATCCCCTTGATCTCCTTTTGTTGTCTGATTGCTCTGGCTAGAACTTCAACAACTGTATTGAATATGTAGGGAGAGCGTGGGCAGCCTTGTCTAGTCCCTGGTTTTAGTGGATTGCTTCAAGTTTCTCTCCATTTAGTTTAATGTTAGCCACTGGTTTGCTGTATATATTTGGCTTTTACTATGTTTAGGTATGGGCCTTTGAATTCCTATTCTTTTCCAGGACTTTTTTATCATGAAGGGGTGTTGAATTTTGTCAAATGCTTTTCAGCATCTAATGAAATGATCATGTGGTTTTGTTCTTTCAGTTTGTTTATATAATGGATCACGCTGATGGTTTTCCATATATTAAACCATCCCTGCATGCCTGGGATGAAGCCTACTTGATCATGGTGGATGATTGTTTTGATGTGCTCTTGGATTCGGTTTGCCAGAATTTTGTTGAGTATTTTGCCAATGTTCATATGGGAAATTGGTCTGAAGTTCTCTTTCTTTGTTGGTCTTGTGGTTTAGGTATAGAGTAATTGTGGCTTCATAGAAGGAATTGGTAGTGCTCCATCTGTTTCAATTTTGTGGAATAGTTTGATAATATTGGTTGAGGTCTTCTATGAAAGGTCTACGAGTAAATTCTGCACTCAAACCGCCTGACCTGGGCTCTTTTTGAGTTTGACTGCTTATTTCTTAGAGTTATGGGGTTGTTTAACTGGTTATCTGTTCCTGATTTAACTTTGGTACCTGGTATCTGTCTAGGAAGTTATCCATTTCCTGCAGATTTTCAAGTTTTGTTGAATATAGGCTTTTATAGTAAGATCTGATGATTTTTTGAATTTCCTCTGAATCTGTAGTTATGTCTCCCTTTCCTCCGTGCACCAGGGTTCCAGATGGCCTCCGGTGTTTTCCTCTGGAATCAGCAATGTGTGTAGAGAGCAGTCTCTTCTGGTTTCGCAGGCGTGTCTGCCTCTCTGAAGGTTTAGCTCTCCTTCCCACGGGATTTGGGTGCAGAGAACTGTTTATCCGGTCTGTTTCCTTCAGGTTCCGGCGGTGTCTCAGGCAGGGGTTCCTGCCGCTCCTGGGCCCTCTCCCACGGGAGCCCAGAGGCCTTATACAGTTTCCTCTTGGGCCAGGGATGTGGGCAGGGGTGGGCAGTGTTGGTGGTCTCTTCCGGCTCTGCAGCCTCAGGTGCCCACCACCAGACGGTGAGGTCTCTTCACGGGTTTTGGGAGCAGAGAGCTGCTGCGGGGGTCAGCGGGTGTGGGACTCCCCTCACATGGAGTTTTGCTAAGACAGGCTCATGTGCACAAGGGTAAGACACTTTCGATGGAGACAGACATGGAGGACACATGATATTTGGAGGGGGTATAAATAGGACTTAATGGACTGTGAGAGGGGCTTGCTGGCTTTTTGGTCCTCTTATCATCGCTGATCTCAAATTCTTTGAGAAAGGCATGGCAAAGAACTTCTCCTGGCATCCCTTTTGGTCCTGATTCCTCCTGCTGACTCGTGCTGAGGCCTGGCTGTCTCTACTAAGTTGTGCCAACACTGCTGATTCATGTTTGCTATCCCAAAACTATTGAACTGGACTGCTTGTATATTTGTAAAGTGTATGCAAGTGGCTCTAGCTGCGGCTGCTGACCTGTGAACTGAACTGCTGATTTCCTGACAATGCAGATGGGATTTGCTCCAAAGCACAATTTCTAAACAGCTCTACTTCCCCTGTATCCTAATAACTTTTGTTTTACACTACCTCTGGTGGACAGTGGGCTAAAATGGAGGTTAAAGTATTTAAGAACCATTATCGTGAAAAGTGGATTTTGAAAGAATTATAGTTACACACACCTGTGGCTTCATCCTTAGCTCTGACCTAGTAAGAATTTTTTCCTTGATCACAAATTTATCCCAAGACTATTTTTCATTTTAGTATAATTTTGAAAGCTCATTGTATTCCTTATTTTGCAGCCTCTACTTGCTATTCTATGAGGAGTGGGCACATTTATTCTTGATTCTGACATTATTACATCTTTCTGGCAAAACAGCTAAAACCATCTCCCAAAAACTTTCTTCATAAAATTATTTTAACCAAACTCAGAATTCTATAAAGTCATTGATTCATCTAAACAGCATTAATTTGTGAAAGTTCATCTTCATGTTGATCTGCAGGAAATTTACTCAATAGGTTGACCTGATGCCCAGGAACCACTAAGCTATGTAATGGTGATAGGAAAAGGCTTATCAGCATTAAGAATCTATCCTGATATTAGATGTCTGAAGGCCCTGCAGTTCAGGGTTTACCTACTGAACCATGCGGAAGGATGGCCATCAAGAAAAGATCCTTGCATACGCGCCTCTCCTAGGTGGCTGCCACAGTAAATTAATAGGGTTCACCTTTTAAATAAAAACACTGATGGTCTCTTTTCAGTCATTCTTCTTTTGTATTGAAGAGTACAATATATACAAATAGCTCTGTGGGCTCAACCTATATAATCTTAGATGTTCAATAGCCTTTCATCATTCTTTAGGTTCCCTTAGTAGTTCTCTTGATTGAATCATCTGATTAAATCTCTTCTTCACAAGGTGGGCGTGGTGGCCCATGCCGTTAATCCTAGCACTCAGGAAAGAGGCAGAGGCAAACAGATCTCTGTGCATTCAAAGCCTTCACTATCAATGAGTTCCAAGATAGACAGCACTACATAGAAAGACCCTGTTTCAAATGAAAATAACTTCTGTTTCATGTCTACTTTAGTTTTTTTCCTGTAACTTTGATAAAATATTCTAGTAAAACCAATAGAAGGGGAAAAGGAGCTTTACTGAAACTCACAGTTTAATGTTATAATCCACCATGCCAGGAAGTCAAAGCAGCAGGAATCTTATGTGATCACATCTACCATCAAAAAAAAAAAAACACAGAATGAGAAATGTGTGAATTCTAAAGCTCAGAACACTTTCTCTGTTTACATAGTCCAGAACAGATTATTCTTGAAATGTCCAATGTACTTTCTTGCCACAATTGCTGTAACTTTCAACATCAATTAATATAACCAAGGTAATTATCTCTCCTAAGCATGCTCAAAGGTCCATCTCCTAGATGATTCTAGAATGTGTCAAATTGACAACTAACACAATTTCTCACAACACCTCTATTAGTTATTTTTCTATTGTTATGACAAAACACCATGACCAAGGCAACTAATAAAAGAAATCATTCATTCCAATACAGGTGAGGTCACAGAGAAACACTGTCTCAAAAAAAAAAAAAAGTGGGATGGGGAAGCATTTAACCTGGGCCTCCTGGTTCCAGAGGATGAGAACCCATGACCATCATGTCAGGGAATACAGCAGCAGGCAGGCAGGTATGACAAATAGTAGTAGCTGAGAGCTCACATATGATCCACAAGTCAATCATTCTACCAACTAGGAACCAAGTATGCAAAACATATGTCTATAAGTCATTCTCCACTTAAACCAGTACTATCATGATTAACAATCCTTTAATC
The DNA here is from genome assembly GCF_011064425.1 of Rattus rattus. NCBI lineage: Eukaryota > Metazoa > Chordata > Mammalia > Rodentia > Muridae > Rattus > Rattus rattus. The sequence goes on along the minus strand of NC_046172.1, from coordinate 119,499,357 downwards.
TGCCTGATGGTAGTGCCATACCCCCTTAATCCCAGCACCGAGGGAGGTAGAGGCAGGAGGATCTCTGAGTTCAAAAGACAACCTGCTTTATAGAGAACGGATTCTAAGACGACCAGGGCTACACATAAAACCCCTGTCTCGAAAAAAAATCAAAAGAAAATCCTTTAATCTTGATTTTTAATTAGCCAAAATAAATGGTGGAAAGTCCTTGAGGGGCTGGGTAATGATTCCAGAGACTAAGGGCACTGGCGACTTTTAAAGGGGATCTGGATTCCATTTGTAGCACCAACACGGTAGCTAACAACTGTCACTCCAGTTCCAGGGGATCTGACACTCTCTTCTTGTCCCTGTACTGCTACACAAGTCTGGTGCATGGACACGTGCAGACAAACATTTAGGCAAAGTATGATTTTTGAAGGTCGCGTGTGTCTGCCAGGCATTTTGTTTGGAATGTTTTTGACATGCAGAATCTGGAACTGAAATTAGTTATGAAAATAAGGTGTCAATTTGTTTTTTGTTTTTGATGATCACAGGAAAAAACTGTTTGAAAGGTGGGATGGATTTTGGAAAGAAAAGTCAGAGCCACAGGAAACAAGTTGAAACTGGAGCAGTTCAGATCACCTTTAGAATCCAGTTTTGAAAGCAATCGTAGCTGTGAAACAGCCAGGCCTCCTTGGCACAGGAGAATCGCCAAGAGATGCCAGGCAGGAGGACCAAGCCAGCAGTCACCATGGTGCTGAGTCAGAGAACTGCAGGCCGTCAACCTGTGCGCAGAAAGGGGAGCAGATTGAGAGGATATGAAACACAGAGGTTGGTGCAGGACTTTCAGGCAAGGTGAAGGTCCTGAGACAAACAAGAACAGACCAGGAAGGCAGGGGGTTGCATGGGCAGACAAAGGATGTAAATGAAGATACTCGCTGCTGAAAAGCTCTGTGAACGAGGACATTGAACAAGCGACAAGGAAAGATAACAGATAGAACGCTGCTGTCAAGCCGCAAAGAACTCGCAGAAGGCTGGCTTTGATTTAAACAAGGAGTGCAGCTGAAGAGCGCGGCACCTGAAACGTTCGGCAATGGGTCAAAGTCATCAGAAGGAAATGCAAATCAAACAACCTGATTCACCAGTGAAAATAGATCAAAAACTCGGGTGACATTACTGAAGAGAAAGAACACTCCTCCGATGACAGTGAGATGCGAACTGGTACAACCATTCTGAAATCGACTCTGGAAATTCCTCGAAGAACGTGCTGAACTGGAAAAGACGATAGCCAGAAGCGGAAAGAAGCCAGACCGCCAGCAACAGAAGGAATGGATACAATGTACATAATGAATATTACTCAGCTATAAAAACTAGCGACTTTAGTAAGTAAATAATAATTGGAACTGAAAATATCCTGGTAACCAATCTGAAAAGGTATACATAGTACTTCATTAATGGTAATGTGTAAATACTAGATACCCTAGATGCCTAAATTAAATGCTCAAGGTGGATGATCGCTGAACAGAGCTGCCATGACTGAGGAGGCAGACAAGGCGAGACTGAAGGGACGTGACCTGCTTGTGACTGCAGCCGCTGACAGATGGATGAGCAGATGGCTCTGAGAGATTGCAGCCAGAATGCAGCAAATGCAGAGGCGGGAATGCCAGCTGGGCAGACTGAGGTGGGACCCCGTTGAGGTGAGAACTGGAGAAGACATGGACTGGGAAGGCCCTGGGAGGAGGAACACCCTGGTGGGAGGACAGGGGAGAAGGTGAAAGGATGGAAGCCTGAAAAAGAGATGTTTCTCCGTGAATGCAACAGGTAGGCTTCAACTGCTGTTCAAGGCCAGAATGTTGCCTTTGTGAGTGTGTGTGTGTGTGTGTGTGTGTGTGTGTGTTCAGAGGACTGCCAGTCTGAAATTTGAACAGAAGTCAGAGGAGGCTGTTTCATGTCGTGTGTGTGTGGGACAGATTACACATCACAGTCTATCGTAAAGTTGGGCAGACAGGAAGAACCTGGAAGCAGAAGCCGTGGGACCATCTGCTGGGCAGAAACAAAACTAATGTTTGATTGCTAGTTGTGTCCACTGTCTAGAAAGAGTCGTAATAACAGTTCAAACGATCTATGTTTGGTATCTTCAACATGCTTGAGTTTCTGTTTAGAAAACAATGTTGAAAGAATCGAGTTATGGAAAATTTGCACAGATGATATGTTAGAAAAGTTAATTTAGGATGATCAAATGTAAAACATGATTATGGTGTTTGGTGTGAGAGCAGTGTGCTGGTGCTGAGCCAGCTGTAAAATCATTTGAAACAGGAGAGTGGGACAAAGCTGAGGAGAAAGAGGTTGCATTCTATATCGGTGTGAAGGCATGGGGAAGAGTTCGAGCCAGAACGAACAGACGACAGGACAGATGAGCAGTGACTGGTGAGAGTAACAGTTTGAAAGATCTGAGAAGCAGAATGGGATTGTGAACAGTGAATCGTGA